>NW_017201165.1:0-6774 GCF_001704415.2 Capra hircus | reverse complement strand
TTGCTAAGGATGTTTGCCTCTGTTTATCTATGTGGTACTGTTCCTAACTTTCTTTTTCTTGACACGGTGGGATCTGAAGCCATGATCTTTGTTTTCTGAATGTTGAGCTTTAAGTGAACTTTTTCATTTCCTCCTTCACTTTCAACAAGAGGCTTTTTATTTCCTCTTCATTTTCTGCCATAAGGGTGGTGTGCATATCTTAGGTTATTGATATTTTCGCCCTGCAATCTTGATTCCTGCTTGGGCTTCTTCCAGCCCAGCATTTCTCATGATGTACTCTGCATGTAAGTTCAAATAAGCAGGGTGACAATATACAGCCTAGACATATTCCTTTTCCTTTTTGAGATGTGTTCAGTTCAGTTCCAGTTCAGTCACTCAGTCATGTCCGACTCCTTGTGACCCCATGAATCGCAGCATGCCAGGCCTCCCTGTTCATCACCAACTCCCGGAGTTACCTCAGACTCACATCCATTGAGTCTGTGATACTATCCAGCCATCTCATCCTCTGTCATCCCCTTCTCCTGCCCCCAATCCCTCCCAGCATCAGAGTCTTTTCCAATGAATTAACTCTTTTCATGAGGTGGCCAAAGTACTGGAGTTTCAACTTCAGCATCATTCCTTCCAAATAAATCCCAGGGTTGATCTCCTTCAGAATGGACTGGTTGGATCTCCTAGCAGTCCAAGGGACTCTCAAGAGTCTTCTAGGATTTATCACTTCACTCTTTTACTGCTTTAGCATGCTCTATAATTTTCGAATAATCATGTTTTTAATATTATTTGCCTCTAAAATTTTTCTTTTCTTTTTCTCTCTGATTTTATTAGAGATCTCTTGACCATGTAGAGGAGTATTTGTTAGCCTAAATGGATTCATGTTTTTGATAGCTGCTGCCCCCAAACTATGCTATGTAAATCATAGCATTTTGTTAAAAAAAAAAAAAAAAAAAGACTGATACAGTTACCATTATCTTAAATTTGCCAAGGCTTGATTTGATATTTAGTTTGTGATTTATTCTGGTGATAATTGATTTTGACTTTAGAAAAATGTATATTCTGCTGTGTTTGGGTGAAATGTCCTACAAGTATCAATTAACTTTGTCAGGTCTCTTGTGCCTTTGAATGCTTGTGTTTCTCTTCTTCTTTTTTTTTTTTTTTTTTTTTTACATATATATATGTCATACATATAAAATTTATTTATTTAACTGGAGGTTAATTACTTTACAATATTGTATTAGTTTTGTCATGCATCAACATGAATCGGCCACAGGTATAGTCACATTTCTTTTTAAGCTTCATTTCTAAATTGGAGGATTAATTGTTTCCAAAATTATGTTGGCTTCAGCAGTACAAGAGTGTGTATTAGCCTATGTACACAAATGGTTTTTGCATTTGCAATTATTTGTTATTACTTATTCATTTTTCTAGGCCCTTCAGAAATATTTCTCGTCTATTCTCTATCCTATTTCTCTAATGTTTTATCACATTTACTACCATAACTTTCGAATCTATCTCAGGGAGCCTACCTTTTTTTTTCATTATGTTGTGAGCTTTTACCACGTTCCTTTTGCCCACAACATATTTCTCTGTCTTCACAATTCCTACTTACTGTGTTAATGGTCATTTCTTCCCAGTCTGCTTGGTTATAGTTATTTCCAAGTCTCCACTCCAAGTCAATAAAGTTGGTTGAGTGACCAGTGTGGCCTTTGGAGTGGAAGAGACTGACAACTATGTTCTTAAGTATGCAGCTGAGTCTTCCCTCTCTAATGGTGGTACCATGTCTGTTCATGTCATTTGTAGGTGTCTATGGGATTAGTCTGACACTGTTTCCACTGTTTCCCCATATAAGACCTTTTAGAACTAACAACCCAAAAAGATGTCCTTTTCATTATAGGGACTGGAATGCAAAAGTAGGAAGTCAAGAAACACCTGGAGTAACAGACAAATTTGGCCTTGAAATGCTGAATGAAGCAGGGCAAAGGCTAATAGAGTTTGGCCAAGAAAATGCACTCATCATAGCAAACACCCTCTTCCAACAACACACAAGACTCTACACATGGACCATCACCAGATGGTCAACACGAAATCAGATTGATTATATTCTTTGCAGCCAAAGATGGAGAAGCTCTATACAGTCAACAAAAACAAGACTGGGAGCTGACTGGGGCTCAGATCATGAACTCCTTATTACCAAATTCAGACTTAAATTGAAGAAAGTAGGGAAAACCGCTAGAACATTCAGGTATGACCTTAATAAAATCCCTTATGATTATACAGTGGAAGTGAGAAATAGAATTAAGGGCCTAGATCTGATAGATAGTGTTCCTCCTGAACTATGGAATGATGTTCGTGACATTGTACAGAAGACAGGGATCAAGACCATCCTCATGGAAAAGAAATGCAAAAAAGCAAAATGGCTGTCTGGGAGGGCTTACAAATAGCTGTGAAAAGAAGAGAGCTAAAGCAAAGAAGAGAAGGAAAGATATAAGCATCTGAATGCAGAGTACCAGGGAATAACAAGAAGAGATAAGAAAGCCTTCTTCAGCGATCAATGCAAAGAAATAGAGGAAAACAACAGAATGGGAAAGACTAGAGATCTCTTTAAGAAAATTAGAGATACGAAGGGAACATTTCATGTAAAGATGGGCTCAATAAAGGAGAGAAATGGTATGGACCTAACAGAAGCAAAAGATATTAAGAAGAGGTGGCAAGAATACACAGAAGAACTGTATAAAAAGATCTTCTCAATCCAGATAATCATGATGCTGTCATCACTCATCTAGAGCCAGACATCCTGGAAAAGTTACCTAGAGTATATTCAAAAGCAGACACATTATTTGCTGACTAAGGTCCGTCTAGTCAAGGCTATGGTTTTTCCTGTGGTCATGTATGGATTTGAGAGTTGGACTGTGAAGAAGGCTGAGCGCCGAAGAATTGATGCTTTTGAACTGTGGTGTTGGAGAAGACTCTTGAGAGTCCCTTGGACTTCAAGGGGATCCAACCAGTCCATTCTGAAGGAGATCAGCTCTGGAATTTCTTTGGAAGGAAGGAAGATAAAGCTGAAACTCCAGTACTTTCGCCACCTCATGCAAAGAGTTGACTCATTGGAAAAGACTCTGATGCTGGGAGGGGTTGGGGGCAGGAGGAGAAGGGGACGACAGAGGATGAGATGGCTGAATGGCATCACTGACTTGATGGATGTGAGTCTGAGTGAATTCTGGCAGTCGGTGATGGACAGGGAGGCCTGGTGTGCTGCAATTCATGGGGTGGCAAAGAGTCAGACATGACTGAGCGACTGAACTGAACCGAATGATGAGATTATTCAGACATTAGGCATTCTATCTGCTGATGACTGGTTTGTGTTTCTGTCTTGGCTTGTTGTGTGGTGTGAGGCATCAGTCCTCGGTTGTGGAGGCAGTTGGGTGTAGTGGCATCACAGATTAAGTTGGAGGGCTTCATGGAGAATGTTACCCGTTAATATGCACTGTAGACTGGAGCTCTCTGGTGTCCCATGACTCTTGTCTCAGTGCTGACACCTGAAAAGATCAGGCCCAACTTATGCTCAGACAGCCACAGTAAGAGATGATATAGTAAGAGATTGAGATTAAAAGAGTAGCAAGATAAATGGCAAAATATAATCAAAAGTACCACAAACAATAAACATTACACAGAGGACAACAGTTTAATAAAGGAAAGCAATGAAGTAAATCTCAAGGTAAAAACCAACATCATAGCAGAGGGTCCACTGAAGAATAAAAAAATACAATTCTGAAAAGAAGATCAGATGCAGCTCCCACAGAATAACAGAAAATCCCAGTTAATATTGAAATGCATACCTCTTTAAAAAAATGAAGCGACAACAGCAACAAAAGGCACAGAAAATAGGAAACCAAAATAAGTAGAAATAGTTATACAAAAAATAAAAATATGGTTGAAATAATCTTAAAAGGCCTAATCAATATGCAGTAACAAAGAACAGAGAAAAATAGTGCACCGACAACAAAATAACTCAATGCAACAACAGAATAAAACATATTTCCTAGTGTCTCATCTGTCAGTGTTTTAGTCCCCAGTAGGAGCCAGAGGACAACTACACCTCTTTGAGAAGCTTTCCAAAATGGAGATAACTGGACTCTGGACTAAGGACAGCTCAGACTCCAAAGTCCTGTAATTCCTGTGGATTCTAACAGCTGCCTGAGCCTGGGCATTTTCTTTCATTTGGCCTCTTCTCATCTTTTGATGTATTCTATGGATACACGGTCTGTGTCATTAATGTGTATATTTAATCTGCAGCATGGTTAGAAATTTCAATCCTCTTCCATAATGACTCGTCCCTAGGTCTCAGGTGTAATTTTTATCCTTCCTCACATGTAGTCACCAAAGAAGTCTGCCCTGAGAAACTTGTGGAAGCACTGGGGTCTGCCTTGGTGAGCACAGGATGCGGTAGAGCTGTTTGGAGTGCTGGAACCCTGGTGGTGCCAATTATGAATAGGAGCCATCAGCCATGGGCAGAAGAGATTTGGCCTTAATGGGATCCTTGTCTAGCCAGTGTTTTCAGGAGCATGAGTGGTACTTCTGCTGGTCTTTCTCTATTGCCTTGCAGTAGGTGTTAACAGGCAGGAAGAGGAGTGGCTACAGAGATATCTTTACCTCCTGAGTGTGACACAGCAGTAAGGTCCTGCCTCTTTCATAGTTTGGGAATGCTCAAAATGCATTTTCTGCTACACAACTACTCGTACGTGCCCCACCAGGCCATCTCCACATAACCAACAACAGTCCTGTCCCAGGATGGCTCTCTAAACCCGTGTCCAGCTTCCAGACCCCATGCACACTGGTTAAGCTGCATTGCAGTTTGGGCCAGATGGGCAATGACACACATTGTCTGTGTGAATCTTACTTTATACAAATTATATTTCATCAGCTGTTTTACCTTGCTTCCTTGTAGTCCAAAGTAATTTGCCCTTTAGTGAAGGGGCTTGCCTCATTCTAGAAATCTCTTCCCTGCTTCTGCATCTCCCACCACAAGGCACGGGTTTTGTCTTGCTTCCTCTTATCCTCCTTCTCCCATCTTAATTCTTTTCTACCCAGATATCTCTGAAACCCATATGGGACATTGTGGTGTCCAGGGTCTTCTCCTAGTATTTATCTGATGCTCTTGAAGAACTGTTGTCCATGTAGAAGTATTATTTGTGATCCATTCATTGAGAGAGGTGCATTTCATATCCTCCTACATTTCAGCCTTCTTGAAACTTCTCAGGATTGCCTGGCAAGCTCGATTATTCTTTTTTCCTTGATAGTAAAACAAAAAAACATTAGTTGAGATGAATTAATCTGTTTGGTAGGAGGTTTGCATATATACACGCATAACTGATACTACTTTCACTTCCAACATGCAATAAGCACATTTTGTTGTTGTTGCTTTTCTTCCTCTTTGGAAATGTCTCTTAATGAGGAATTGTCATCAGCATGAAGAAATGCAGAACTTTCCACATAAAATATAATAACATGATTGGGCTCAAAAAGTCAGCACTTGAATATATCTAGCTATTTTTTGAACATTCTGACATTTTCCCAGAGTACAGATGTCTGATTTTGGATCTCGTGTTTTAACTCCCTTCAGTGGGTGTCAAAGTTCAGAGACTGCCATGGGCATAATTTAATTCTTGTAGAATTAGATGGCAAGTTCATAGGAAATTACCAGTTGGTACTTGACTACTTGATAAAAGAGAAAAGAACAGCAGCAATGACCAAAAAATAAAATAAACAAACAAAAAACACAGTAAATGTGTATTTAGTGATTTAGTCATAAGAGTTGCATATGAATTGATGTCTGTTTCATAGAAAAAAGAAAGGGATACCATAGAATCATCTATATCTGCTTAATTATCTCTGCTAATGACTTGGACACTGTGAATCACACACTAAACAAAAATAAATAAATAAAGAAAAGTAAATAATAATTTTGGAAAATTCTTAGAAATAAGAATACTAGAATTCCTCACTTGTCTCCTGAGAAACATGTATGCTAGTAAAGATGCAACAGTTAGAATTGAACCATGGGACAGTTGACGGTTCAAAATTGAAAAAGGAATAAGTCAAATCTATATCTTGTTTCCCTGTTTATTTAATCTTCTCTCTGTCCATCCCACATGAAAGTATGGACACAAAATTTTCTGCATATAATGTGGAATTTTTCACGTTAGAGTTATGAAAATCTGGATACAGATTCATTGATAGGAAATATGAAAATTTATTTCATATATCAAAAATGGCTACAGGTTTTCTCACCTGAAATATGGATTTTTTCAAAATTGCCCATTTGAAAATCTTTTGCTGTCTTTCCTTCATGAAATACTGTATAGCATCTGTTTAAATTTGAAATTTTTTCATTAATTTTCCTACAAGCAATATTGAATTTGCCCACAGATTTTCATGCTTGAGCCATGGAGTATTTTACATTTCCATCAAGAAAGTTTGAAGGTCCTCTCTTTGATATGAGATGTGGAATTCTGTGTATTTCACATTTGAAAATCTTGGGAGAAATGTTCTCATATGAAATATGAAATCTCAATTATTCACATATGAAATTTTTCCAGATTTGTACGCATGAAATAGAGAATTTTCAAGGATTCACAATTAAGATTTGAGCTAAACAGTCAAACATCAAACAGCTATATTTCATGTATTTCCATATAACAAATAAAGTTCTCTGTATTTCTCTGATGAAAGTTTGGGTGCAGATTCTCTAGTTAAATAGTGCATTAATATATTTTACACAGT
>NW_017201164.1:0-6774 GCF_001704415.2 Capra hircus | reverse complement strand
ATGAGCGTGCCCTTTCCTGCCCATGCTGTAGCAGCAGTGTCACGCTTCCCCATGCCTGGACCAAGGGATCTGTGGCTTTCCTCGAGTCTTTTCCACTAGGCTTTCCAACAGGTCTGTCCCACGTGTGAGCGGTGGTGTGAGTCGATCCTCGCATGAAAGGCCAAGGCAGTGCAGGGAAAACAGGTTTCCTGTGGAATGGACTGAGACATCTGGGTGAGTCTCGGAATGGTGGCACGACCCTGCAGTTCGCTCCCCTTTCCTTTGGAGAGCGCCTCCTCTTGAGATGCGATGGGAATGCCGGGAATTCTTTCCGACCAATCAGGGAAAGGATCGCTCATCTCGAGCTACGAGCCGGAAACGGAGCTCCTCTGGATGTGGCCGGGACACTCGTGCTTCTCTTGAGTGGAGACGGGTATGTCGGGGAACTTCTTGAGTTGCAGCATGACTGTGAAAGACTCTTTGGAAGTTCAGAGGTTAGGTGTTATTAGCCTCGAGACGCCTCAGCGGAAATGGGCCTCATCTCGCCTGGAGGGGAGAACTTCCTGGATTTTCTCGAGTGTGGCAGGTGCTCTAGAATTACGACGGGGACCTCAGAAACCCTCTCCGGTGTCCTGAGGAAAGGCCAGGCTCCATGCGAGTTGTTCGATGGCCTCTTGGGATTCCTCTCCCCGTTGATGCCGGGGTCTGAGACCTTGTACGGAGTCGGTGCCGGAACCTGAGGATTCCTCTCCAGTGCTGACATGGATCTTGGGGTACTACTGGAGTCTCCCGAGGGAAGTCAGTCCTCGTCTCGAGTGGGGGCATGCACGTGCGCTTTCCCCCGAGCTGTAGCAGCAGTGTCACGCTTCCCTTCGCGTGAATCAAGGGATCTGTGGCTTTCCCTCGAGGCTTTCTCACGAGGCTTTCCCACAGGGCTGTCCCACGTACCACCATGGTGTGAGTTGATCCCAGCTTGAAAGTCGAGGCAGTGCAGGGAAAACAGGATTTCCTGGAATTGACTGAGACATCTGGGGGACTCTGGGAATGGTGGCATGACAGGGAGTTCCTCTCGCCTTTCCTGTGGAGAGTGACTCCCGAGAATTCTTTCGCTATCACGCTGGGAAAGGATCCCTCCTCTCGAGCTATGAGTCGGAACGGGGCTCCTCTGGATGTGGGCGGACTCTCGTGCCTCCTCTCGAGTGGAGACGGTATGTCGTGGGAACTTCTTGAGTTGCAGCAAGGGTGTGAAGGACCCTTTGGAAATTCCAGAGCTTAGGTGTGATTAGCCCTCGAGACGCCCAGCGGAAATGGGCCCATCTCTCCTGGAAGGGACAACCACCTGGATTTTCTCAAGTTGCGGCAGGTGCTCTCGACCTATGACGGGGACCTCAGGGAACCGCTCTGTTGGGCCTGAGGAAATGCCAGTCCGCATGCGAGTTGCAGCGGTGGCCTCTCAGGTTTCCTCTCCCGTCGATGCCTGGGCCTAAGACTTGTTTGGAGTCGGTGCCAGAACCAGAGGATTCTCTCCAGTGCTGACATGGATCTTGGGGTACTTCTGGAGTCTCCCCAGGGGAGTCAGTCCTCGTCTCGAGTGGGGGCATGCACGTGTGCTTTCCTCCCGAGCTGTAGGCAGCAGTGTCACGCTTCCCTTCGGCGTGGATCAAGGGATCTGTGGCTTTCCCTCGAGGCTTTCCCACGAGACTTTCCCACGAGGCTTTCCCACAGGGCTGTCCCACGTGCCACCGTGGTGAAGTCGACCCTGGCTTGAAAGTCGAGGCAGTGCAGGGAAAACAGGTTTCCCTGGAATGGACTGAGACATCTGGGGGACTCTGGGAATGGTGTCACGACCCTGGACTTCCTCTCGCCTTTCTGTGGAGAGCACCACCTCTTGAGATGCAACGGGAACGCCGGAAATTCTTTCCCCACCAAGCAGGGAAAGGATCCCTCCTCTCGAGCTAGGAGGCGGAAACGGGGCTCCTCTGGATGTGGGCGGGACTCTCGTACTTCCTCTCGAGTGTCGACGGGTATGTGGGGGAACTTCTTGAGTTGCAGGAAGGGTGTGAAGGACGCTTTGCAAGTTCCAGAGGTTAGGTGTGATTAGCGTCGAGATGCCTCAGTGGAAATGGGCTCATCTCGCCTGGAGGGGAGAACCTCCTGAATTTTCTCGAGTTGCGGCAGGTGCTCTCGACTTACGACAGGGACCTCAGGGACCCGCTCTGGTGGACTCAGGAAAGGACAGTCCCCATGCAAGTTGCTCGGGGGCCTCTCGGGATTCCTCTCCCGTCGATGCCGGGCCTAAGACTTTGTGTGGAGTCGGTGCCGGAACCTGAGGTTTCCTAACAGTGCTGACATGGATCTTGGGGTACTTCTGAAGTCTCCCAGGGGAGTCAGTCCTCGTCTCGAGTGGGGGCATGCACGTGCGCTTTCCTCCCGAGCTGTAGCAGCAGTGTCACACTTCTTGGCGATTGATCATGGTATCAGTGGCTTTCCCTGAAGGCTTTCCCTCGAGGCTTTTCCACGAGGCTTTCCCACAGGGCTGTCCCACGTGCCACCGTGGTGTGAGTTGATCCTCGGCTTGAAAGTCGAGGCAGTGCAGGGAAAACAAGTTTCCCTGGAATGGACTGAGACATCTGAGGGAATCTGGGAATGGTGGCACGACCCTGGAGTTCCTCTCGCCTTTTCTGTGGAGAGCGCCTACTCTTGAGATGCGACGGGAATGCCGGAAATTCTTTCCCGACCACGCAGGGAAAGCATCCCTTCTTTCCAGCTATGAGGTGGAAACGGGGCTCCTCCTCATGTGGGAGAGACTCTCGTGCTTCCTCTCGAGTGGAGACGGGCAGGTTGGGGAACTTCTTGAGTTGCAGCAAGGTGAGAAGGACCCTTTGGCAGTTCTAGAGGTTAGGTGTGATTAGCCCCGAGATGCCTCAATGGAAATGGGCCTCATCTCGCCTGGAGGGGAGAAACTCCTGGATATTCTAGAGTTGCTGCAGGTGCTCTCGACTTACGATGGGGACCTCAGGGACCCGCTCTGGTGGCCTCAGGAAATTCCAGTCCCCATGCGAGTTGCTCGGGCACTCTCCGGATTCCTCTCCCGTCGATGCCGGGGCCTCAGACCTTACGTAGAGTCGGTGCTGTAACCTGAGGATTCCTCTCCAGTGCTGACATGGATCTTGGTGTACTGCTGGAGTCTCCCCAGGGGAGTCAGTCCTCGTCTCGGTTGAGGGCATGCACGTGCGCTTTCCTCCCAGCTGTAGCAGCAGTGTCGCGCTTCCCTTCGCGTGGATCAAGGGATCTGCGGCTTTCCCTCGAGGCTTTCCCACGAGGCTTTCCCACGAGGCTTTGCCACAGGGCTGTCCCACGTGCCACAGTGGTGTGAGTCGATCCTCGCTTGAAAGTCGAGTCAGAGCGGGGAAACAGGTTCCCTGGAATGGACTGAGACATCTGGGGGACTCGGAGAATGGTGGCATGTCCCTGGAGTTCCTCTCGCCTTTCCTGTGAAGAGCGCCTCCTCTTGAGATGGGACGGGAACGCCGGGAATTCTTTCCCGACCTCCCAGGGAAAGGATCCCTCCTCTCGAGCTATGAGGCGGAAACGGGGCTCCTCTGGATGTGGGCGGAACTATCGTGCTTCCTCTTGAGTGGAGACGGGTATGTCGGGGAACTTCTTGATTTGCAGCAAGGGTGTGAAGGACCCTTTGGAAGTTCCAGAGTTTAAGTGTGCTTAGCTTTGAGATGTGTCAGCGGAAATAGGCTTCATTTTGCCTGGAGGGGAGAACATCCTTGATTTTCTCGAGTTGCGGCAGGTGCTCTCGACTTACGACGGGGACCGCAGGGACCCGCTCTGGTGGCCTCAGGAAAGGCCAGTCAAGATCCAAGACAGCACTGGAGAGGGAGAGACATCACGAGAGGCTTCCGAGCAACTCGCATGGTGACTGGCCTTTCCTGAGGACACCAAAGCGGGTCCCTGAGGTCCCGTCGTAAGTTGAGAGCACCTGGCGCAACTCGAGAAAATCCAGGAGGTTCTCCCCTCCAGGCGAGATGAGACCCATTTGCGCTGAGGCATCTCGAGGTTAATCACACCTAACCTCTGGAACTTCCAAGGGCCCTTCACACCCTTGCTGCAACTCAAGAAGTTCCCCGACATACCCGTTTCCACTCGAAAGGAAGCACGAGAGTCCCGCCCACAACCAGAAGAGCCCCGTTTCAGCCTCATAGCTCGAGAGGAGGGATCCTTTCCCTGCGTGCTCGGGAAAGAATTTCCGGCGTTCCCGTCGCATCTCAAGAAGAGGCGCTCTCCACAGGAAAGGCGAGAGGAACTCAGGGTCGTGCCACCATTCCCAGAGCCCCCAGATGTCTCAGTCGATTCCAGGGAAACCTCTTTTCCCCGCAATGCCTCGACTTTCAAGCCGAGGATCGACTCAGACCTCGGTGGCACGTGGGACAGCCCTGTGAAAAGCCTAGTGGGAAAAGCCTTTTGGGAAAGCCTACAGAGAAAGCCACAGATCCCTGGATCCACGCAAAGGGAAGCGTGACACTGCTGCTATAGCTCGGGAGGAAAGCGCACGGGCAGCCACACTCGCGACGAGGACTGACTCCCCTGGGAGACTCCAGAAGTACCCCAAGATCCATGTCAGAACTGGAGAGGAATCCTCAGGTTCCGGCACCGACTCCACACAAGGTCTCAGGCCCCGGCATAGACGGGAGAGGAATCGCTAGAGGCGCACGAGCAACTCGCATGGGGACGGGCCTTTCCTGAGGGCACTAGAGCGGGTCCCTGAGGTCCCCGTCGTAAGCCGAGAGCACCTGCGGCAACTCGAGAAAATCCAGGAGGTTATCCCCTCCAAGCGAGATGAGGCCCATTTCCGCTGAGGAGTCTCGAGGCTTATCACACCTAATCTCTGGAACTTTCAAAGGGTCCTTCACACCCTTGCTGCAACTCAAGAAGTTCCCCGACATACCCGTCTCCACTCGAGAGGAAGCTCGAGAGTCCCGCCCTCATCCTTAGGAGCCCCTTTTCCGCTTCCTAGCTCGAGAGGAGGGATCCTTTCCCTGCGTGGTCGGGAAAGAATTCCCGGCGTTCCCGTCGCATCTCAAGAGGAGGCGCTCTCCACAGGAAAGGCCAGAGGAACTCCAGGTCATGCCACCACTCCCAGAGTCCCCAGATGTCTCAGTCCATTCCAGGGAAACCTGTTTCCCTGGACTGCCTCGACTTAAAGCCGAGGATCGACTCACACCACGGTGGCACGTGGGACAGCCCTGCAGGAAAGCCTCGTGGGAAAGCCTCGTGGAAAGCCTCGAGGGAATGCCACAGATCCCTTGTTCCCCGCGAAGGGAAGCGTGACACTGCTGCTACAGCTCGGGAGGAAAGCGCACGTGCATGCCCCCACTCGAGACGAGGACTGACTCCCCTGGGGAGATTCCAGAAGTACCCTAAGATCCATGTCAGCACTGGAGAGGAATCCTCAGGTTCCGGAACTGTATCCAGACAAGGTCTCAGGCCCCAGCATCGACTGGAGAGGAATCCCGAGAGGCCCCGGAGCAACTCGCATGGGGACTGGCCTTTCCTGAGGCCAGCAGAGCGGGTCCCTGAGGTCCCGTCGTAAGTCAAGAGCACCTGCAGCAAATCGAGAAAAATCCAGGAGGTTCTCCCCTCCAGGCGAGATGAGGCCCATTTCCGCTGAGGCGTCTCGAGGCTATTCCACTTAACCTCTGGAAGGTCCAAAGGGTCCTTCACACCCTTGCTGCAACTCAAGAAGTTCCCCGACATTCCCGTCTCCACTCGAGAGAAGCACGAGAGTCCGCCCACATCCAGAGGAGCCCCGTTTCCGCCTCCTAGCTCGAGAGGAGGGATCCTTTCCCTGCGTGGTCGGCAAAAGAATTCCCGGCGTTCCCATCTCATCTCAAGAGGAGGCGCGCTCCTCAGGAAAGGCGAGAGGAACTCCAGGGTCGTGCCACCATTCCCAGAGTCCCCAGATGTCTCAGTCCATCCAGGGAAACCTGTTTTCCTGCACTGCCTCGACATTTCAAGCTGAGGATCGACTCACACCACGGAGGGCAAGTGGGACAGCCCTGTGGAAAAGCCTCGCGGATAGCCTAGTGGGAAAGCCTCGAGGGAAAGCCACAGATCCCTTGATCCACGCGAAGGGAAGCTTGACACTGCTTCTACAGCTCGGGAGGAAAGCGCACGTGCATGCCCCCACTCGAGACGAGGACTGACTCCCTGGGGAGACTCCAGAAGTACCCCAAGATCCATGTCAGCACTGGAGAGGAATCCTCAGGTTCCGGCACCGACACCACACATGGTCTTGTGCCCCGTCATCGATGGGAGAATATCCGGAGACACCCCCGAGCAACTCGCATGGGGACTGGACTTTCCTGAGGCCACCAGACCGGGTCCCTGAGGTCCCCGTCATAACTCGAAAGCACCTGCCGAAACTCGAGAGAATCCAGGAGGTTCTCCCGTCCAGGCGAGATGATGCCCATTTCCGTTGAGGCATCTCGAGGCTAATCACACCTAACCTCTGAACTTCCAGAGGGTCCTTCACACCCTTGCTGCAACTCAAGAAGTTCCCCGACATACTCGTCTCCACTCGAGAGAAAAGCACGAGAATCCCGTCCACATCCAGAGGAGCCCCTTTTCCGCCTCATAGCTCGAAAGGAGGGATCCTTTCCTGCGTGGTCGGACAAGAATTCCCGGCGTTCCCGTCGCATCTCAAGAGGAGGCGCTCTCCACAGGAAAGGCGAGAGGAACTCCAGGGTCGTGCCACCATTCCAGAGTCCCCAGATGTCTCAGTCC
>NW_017201163.1:0-6774 GCF_001704415.2 Capra hircus | reverse complement strand
GTTGTGGCAGGTGCTCTCATCTTACGATGGGGACCACAGGGACCGCTCTGGTGGCCTCAGGAAAGGCCAGTCCCATGCGAGTTGCTCGGCGCCTCTCGGGATTCCTCTCCCGTCGATGCCGGGGCCTAAGACATTGTGTTGAGTCGGTGCCAAACCTGAGGATTCTTCTCCAGTGCTGACATGGATTTTGGGTACTTCTGGAGTCTCCCCAGTGGAGTCAGTCCTCGTCTCGAGTGGGTCGATGCACGTGCGCTTTGCTCCCGAGCTGTAGTAGCAGTGTCAAGCTTCCCTTCGCGTGGATCAAGGGATCTGTAGCTTTCCCTCGAGGCTTTCCCACAAGGCTTTTCCACGAGGCTTCCCCACAGGGCTGTCCCACGTGCCACCGTGGTGTGAGTTGATCCTCGCCTTGAAAGTCGAAGCAGTGCAGGGAAAACAGGTTTCCCTGGAATGGACTGAGACATCTGGGGTACTCAGGGAACGGTGGCACGACCCTGGAGTTCCTCTCGCCTTTCCTGTGGAGAGCGCCTCCCCTTGAGATGCGACCTGAACTTCGGGAATTCTTTCCCGAGCACCCAGGGAAAGGATCCCTCCTCTCGAGCTAGGAGGCCGAAACGGGGCTCCTCTGGATGTGGGTGGGACTCTCGTCCTTCCTCTCGAGTTGGAGACGGGTATGTCGGGGAACTTCTTGAGTTGCAGCAAGGGTGTGAAGGACCCTTTGGAAGTTCCAGAGGTTAGGTGTGATTAGCCTCGAGACACCTCAGCGGAAATGGGCCTCATCTCGCCTGGAGGGGAGAACCTCCTGGGATTTTCTCGAGTTGAGGCAGGTGCTCTCGACTTACGACTGGGACCTCAGGGACCCGCTCTGGTGGCCTCAGGAAAGGCCAGTCCCCATGCGAGTAGTTCGGGGGTCTCTCGGGATTCCTCTCCCTTCGATGCTGGGGCCTAAGACCTTGTGTGGAGTCAGTGAAGGAACCTGAGGATTACTCTCCAGTGCCGACATGGATCTTGGGGTACTTTTGCAGTCTCACCAGGGTAGTCAGTTCTCGTCTCGAGTGGGGTCCTGCACGTGCGCTTTCCCCCCGACCTGTAGCAGCAGTGTCGCGCTTCCCTTAGCGTGGATCAAGGGATCTGTGTCTTTCCCTCGAGGCTTTCCCACGAGGCTTTCCCACAGGGCTGTCCCACGTGCCACCGTGGTGTGAGTCGATCCTCGGCTTGAAAGTCGACGCAGTGCAGGGAAAACAGTTTTCCCTGGAATGGACTGAGACATCTCGGGGACTCTGGGAATGGTGGCACGACCCTGGAGTTCCTCTCGGCTTTCCGGTGGAGAGCGCCTCCTCCCGAGATGCGACGGGAACGCCGGGAATTCTTTCCCGACCACGCAGGGAAAGGATCCCACCGCTCGAGGTATGAGGCGGAAACGGGGCTGCTCTGGATTGGGCGGGACTCTCGTGCTTCCTCTCGAGTGGAGACGGGTATGTCGGGGAACTTCTTGAGTTGCAGCAATGGTGTGAAGGAACATTTGGAAGTTCCAGATGTTAGAAGTGATTAGCCTCGAGACGCCTCAGCGGAAATGGGCCTCATCTCGCCTGGAGGGGAGAACCTCCTGGATTTTCTCAAGTTGCGGCAGGTGCTCTCGACTTACGACTGGGACATCAGGGACCCGCTCTGGTGGCCTCAGGAAAGGCCAGTCCACATGCGAGATGCTCGGGGGCCTCTCGGGATTCCTCTCCCGTCGATGCCGGGGCCTAAGACCTTGTGTGGAGTCGGTGCCGGAACGTGAGGATTCCTCTCCAGTGCTGACATGGATCTTGGGGTACTTCTGGAGTCTCCCCAGGGGAGTCAGTCCTCGTCTCGAGTGGGGGCATGGATGTGCGCTTTCCTCCCGAGCTGTAGCATGCAGTGTCACGGCTTCCCTTCCCGTGGATCAAGGGATCAGGGGCTTTCCCTCGAGGCTTTCCCACGAGGCTTTCCCACAGGGCTGTCCCACGTGCCACCGTGGTGTGGAGTCGATCCTCGGCTTGAAAGGCGAGGCAGTGCAGGGAAAACAGGTTTACCTGTAATGGATGGAGACATCTGGTGACTCTGGGAATGGTGGCACGACCCTGGAGTTCCTCTCGCCTTTCCTGTGAAGAGCGCCTCCTCTTGAGATGCGACGGGAACGCCGGGAATTCTTTCCCGACCACGCAGGGAAAGGATCCCTCCTCTCGAGCTAGGAGAAGGAAACGGGGCTCCTCTGGATGTGGCCGAGACTCTCGTGCTTCCTCGTCGAGTGGAGACTGGAATGTCGGTGAACTTCTTGAGTTGCAGCAAGGGTGTGAAGGACCCTTTAGAAGTTCCAGAGTTTAGGTGTGAATAGCCTCGAGACGCCTCAGCGGAAATGGGCCTCATCTCGCCTGTAGGGGAGAACCTTCTGGATTCTCTCGAGATGCAGCAGGTGCTATCGACTTACGACGGAGACCTCAGGGACGCCGCTCTGGTTGGCCTCAGGAAAGGCCAGTCCCCAAGCGAGTTGCTCATGGGCCTCTCGGGATTCCTCTCCCGTCGATGCGGGAGCCTAAGACCTTGTGTGGTGTCGGTGCCGGAACCTGAGGATTCTTCTCCAGTGCAGACATGGATCTTGGGGTTCTTATGTAGTCTCCCCAGGGGAGTCAGTCCTCCTCTCGTGTGGGGGCATGCACGTGCGCTTTCCTCCAGAGCTGTAGCAGCAGTGTCACGCTTCCCTTTGCTTGGATCAAGGGATCTGTGGCTTTCCCTCGAGGCTTTCCCAAGAGGCTTTCCCACGAGGCTTTCCCACAGGGCTGTCCCACGTGCCACCGTGGTGTGAGTTGATCCTCGGCTTGAAAGTCGAGGCAGTGCAGGGAAAACAGGTTTCCCTGGAATGGACTGAGACCTCTAGGGGACTTTGGGAATCGTAGCACGATCCTGGAGTTCTTCTCGCCTTTCCTGTGGAGAGCGCCTCCTCTTGAGATGCTACGGGTACGCCGGGAATTCTTTCCCGAACACGCAGGGAAAGGATCCCTCCTCTCAAACTAGGAGGCGGAAACGGGGCTCCTCTGTATGTGGGCGGGACTCTCGTGTTTCCTCTCGGGTGGAGTTGGGTATGTAGGGGAACTTCTTGAGTTGCAGCAAGGGTGTGAAGGACCCTTTGGAAGTTTCAGAGGTTAGGTGTGATTAGCTTCGAGATGCCTCAGGGGAAATGGGCCTCATTTCGCCTGGAGGGGAGAACCTCCTGGATTTTCTCTAGTTGCAGCAGGTGCTCTAAACTTACCACGGGGACATCAGGGACCTGTTCTGGTGGCCTCAGAAAAGGCCAGTCCACATGTGAGTTGCTTGGGGCCTCTCGGATTCCTCTCCGACGATGCTGGGGCCTAAGACCTTGAGTGGAGTCGGTGCCGGAACCTGAGGATTCCTCTCCAGTGCTGACATGGATCTTGGGGTACTTCTGGTAGTCTCCCCCAGGGGAGTCAGTCCTCGTCTCGGGTGGGGGCATGCACGTGCGCTTTCCTCCCGAGCTGAAGCAGCAGTGTCACGCTTCCCTTCTGCGTGGAACAAGGGATCTGTGGCATTCCCTCGAGGCTTTCCCACGAGGTTTCCCACGAGGCTTTCCCACAGGGCTGTCCCACGTGCCACCATGGTGTGAGTCGATCCTCGGCTTGAAAGTCAAGAACAGTGCAGGGAAAACAGGTTTCCCCTGGAATGGACTGAGACATCTGGGGGACTCTGGGAATGGTGGCATGGCCCTGGAGTTCTTCTCGCCTTTCCTGTGGAGAGCGCCTCCTCTTGAGATGCGACGGGAACGCCGGGAATTCTTTCCCGACCACGCAGGGAAAGGATCCCTCCTCTCGAGCTAGGAGGTGGAAACGGGGCTCCTCTGGATGTGGTCGGGACTCTCGTGCTTCCTCTCGAGTGGAGACGGGTATATCGGGGAACTTCTTGAGTTGGCAGCAAGGGTGTGAAAGACCCTTTGGAAGTTCCAGAGGTCTGGTGTGATTAGCCTCAGGACGCCTCAGCGGAAATGGGCCTCATCTCGGCCTGGAAGGGAGAACCTCCTGGATTTTCTCGAGTTGTGGCAGGTGCACTAGACTTACGACGGGGACCTCAGGGACCGCGCTCTGGTGGCCTCGGGAAAGGCCATTTCCTTGCGAGTTACTCGGGGCCTTTCGGGATTCCTCTCCCAGTCGATGCCAGGGCCTAAGACCTTGTGTGGAGTCGTGCCAGAACCTGAGGATTCCTCTCCAGTGCTGACATGGATCTTGGGCTACTTCTGGAGTCTCCCCAGGGGAGTCAGTCCCTCGTCTCGAGTTGGGCATGCAAGTGCACTTTCCTCCCGAGCTGTAGCAGCACTGTAACGCTTCCCTTCGCGTGGAAACAGGGATCTGTGGCATTTCCCTGATTCCCAGAGGCTTTCCCCACGAGGGTTTCCCACAGGGCTGTCCCACGTGCCACCGGTGGTGTGATTCGATCCTCGGCTTGAAAGTCGACGCAGTGCAGGGAAAACAGTTTTCCCTGGAATGGACTGAGACATCCAGAGGATTCTGGGAATGGTGGCTCGACCGTGGAGTTCCTCTCGCCTTTCCTGTGGAGGCCCGCCTCCTCTTGAGATGTGACGGGAACACCGGAATTCTATCCCGACCACGGAGGGAAAGGATCCCTGCTCTCGAGCTAGGAGGCGGAAACGGGGCTCCTCTGGATGTGGGCGGGACTCTCGTGCTTCCTCTCGAGTGGAGACGGGTATGTCGGGTACTTCTTGAGTTGCAGTAAGGGTGTGAAGGACTCTTTGGAAGTTCCAGAGGTAAGGTGTGATTAGCCTCGAGATACCTCAGCGGAAATGGAATCAGCCTCGCCTGCAGGGGAGAACCTCCTGGATTTTCTCGAGTTGCAGCAGGTGCTCTCGACTTACGACAGGGACCGCAGGGACCGCACTGTGGTGGCCCTCAGGAAAGATCAGTCCCCATGCAAGTTGTTCTGGGGCCTCTCGGGATTCCTCTCACGTCGATGCCAGGGCCTAAGACCTTGTGTGGAGTCGGTGCCGGAACCTTAGGATTCCTCTCCAGTGCTGACATGGATCTTGGGGTACTTCTGGAGTCTCCCCAGGGGTGTCAGTCCTCGTCTCGAGTGGGGCCATGCACGTGCGCTTTCCTCCGAGCTTTAGCAGCAGTGTCACGCTTCCCTTCGCGTGGATCAAGGGATCTGTGGATTTCCCTCAGGCTTTCCCACGAGGCTTTCCCACAGGGCTGCCCCACGTGCCACTGTGGTGTGAGTCGATACTCGGCTTGAAAGTCGAGGCAGTGCAGGGAAACCAGGTTCCCTGGAATGGACTGAGACATCTGGGGACTCTGGCAATGGTGGCACGAACCTGGAGTTCCTCTCGCTTTCCTCTGGAGAGCGCCTCCTCTTGAGATGCGACGGGAACGCCGCGAATTCTTTCCCCACCACGCAGGGAAAGGATCAAACCTCTCGAGCTAGGAGGCGGAAACGTGGCTCCTCTTGATGTGGGCGGCACTTTCCTGCTTCCTCTCGAGTGGAGACGGGTATGTCGGGGTACTTCTTGAGTTGCAGCAAGGGTGTGAAGGACCTTTGGAAGTTCCAGAGGTAAGGTGTGATTAGCCTCGAGATACCTCAGCGGAAATGGGCCTCATGTCGCCTGGAGGGGAGAACCTCCTGGATTTTCTCGAGTTGCGGCAGGTGCTCTCGACTTACGACGGGGACCTCAGGGACCCACTCTGGTGGCCTCAGGAAAGCCAGTCCCCATGCAAGTTGCTCGGGCCTCTCGGGATTCCTCTCCCGTCGATGCCGGGCCTAAGACCTTGTGTGGAGTCAGTGCCGGAACCTGAGGATTCCTCTCCAGTGCCGACATGGATCTTCGGGGACTTCTGTAGTCTCCCCAGAGGCGTAAGTCCTCGTCTCGAGTGGGGCATGCACGTGCGCTTTCCTCCCGAGATGTAGCAGCAGTGTCACGCTTCCCTGTGGATCAAGGATCTGTGGCTTTCCCTCTAGACTTTCCCATGAGGCTTTCCCACGAGGCTTTCAGTGCTTTCCCACGTGCCACAGTGGTGTGAGTCGATCCTCGGCTTTAAAAGTCGAGGCAGTGCAGGGAAACCAGGTTCCCTGGAATGGACTGAGACATCTGGGGGACTCTGGCAATGGTGGCACGAAACCTGGAGTTCCTCTCGCTTTTTCCTCTGGAGAGCGCCTCCTCTTGAGATGCGACGGGAACGCCGCGAATTCTTTCCCCACCACGCAGGGAAAGGATCAAACCTCTCGAGCTTAGGAGGCGGAAACGTGGCTCCTCTTGATGTGGGCGGGCACTTTCCTGCTTCCTCTCGAGTGGTGACGGTTATGTCGCGGAACTTCTTGAGTTGCAAAAGGGTGTGAAGGACCCTTTGGAAGTTCCAGAGGTAAGGTGTGATTAGCCTCGAGATACCTCAGCGGAAATGGGCTTCATGTCGCCTGGAGGGGAGAACCTCCTGGATTTTCTCGAGTTGCGGCAGGTGCTCTCGACTTACGACGGGGACCTCAGGACCCAGTCTGGTGCCTCAGGAAAGGCCAGTCCCCATGCGAGTTGCTCGGGCCCTCTCGGGATTCCTCTCCCGTCGATGCGGGGCCTAAGACCTTGTGTGGAGTCAGTGCCGGAACCTGAGGATTCCTCTCCAGTGCCGACATGGATCTTCGGGACTTCTGGAATCTCCCCAGAGGCGTAAGTCCTCGTCTCGAGTGGGGGCATGCACGTGCGCTTTTCTCCCGAGCTGTAGCAGCAATGTTACTCTTCCCTAC
>NW_017201162.1:0-6774 GCF_001704415.2 Capra hircus | reverse complement strand
CCGCCTCCTAGCTCGAGAGGAGGGATCCTTTCCTGCGTGCTCGGAAAAGATTTTCCGGCCTTTCCGTGGCATCTCAAGAGAGGAGGAGCTCTCCAACAGGAAAGGCGGGAGGAACTCGAGGGTTGTGCCACCATTCCAGAGTCCCCCCAGATGTCTCAGTCCATTCCAGGGAAACCTGTTTTCCCTGCACTTCCTCGACATTCAAGCCCAGGATCGACTCACACCACTGTGGCATGTGGGACAGCCCTGTGGGAAAGGCGTCGTGGAAAGCATCGTGGGAAAGCCTCGAGGGAAAGCCACAGATCCCTTGATCCACTCGAAGGGAAGCGTGACACTGCTGCTAAAGCTGGGGAGGAAAGCGCATGTGCATGCCCCACTCGAGACGAGGACTGACTCCCCTGGGGAGACTCCAGACGTACCCCAAGATCCATGTCAGCACTGGAGAGGAATCCTCAGGTTCTGGCACTGACTCCACACAAGGTCTTAGGCCCAGCATCGACAGGAGAGGAAACCCGAGAGGCCCCCGAGAGGCCACCGAGAAACTCGCATGGGGACTGGCCTTTCCTGAGGCCACCAGAGAGGTCCCTGAGGTCCCCGACGTAAGTCGAGAGCACCTGCCGCAACTCGAGAAAAATCCAGGAGATTCTCCCCTCCAGGCAAGATGAGGCCCATTTCCGCTGAGGCGTCTCGAGGCTAATCACACCTAAACTCTGGAACTTCCAAAGGGTCCTTCACACCCATGCTGCAACTCAAGAAGTTCCACGACATACCCGACTCCACTAGAGAGGAAGCACGAGAGTCCCGCCCACATCCAGAGTAGCCCCGTTTCCGCCTTCTAGCTCGAGAGGACGGATCCTTTCCCCGCGTTGTCGGGAAAGAATTCCGGCGTTCCCATCGCATCTCAAGTGGAGGCGCTCTCCACAGGAAAGGCGAGAGGAACTCCAGGGACGTGCCACCATTCCCAGAGTCCCCCAGATGCCTCAGTCCATTCCAGGGAAACCAGTTTTCCCTGCACTGCCTCGACTTTCAAGCGAGGATCGACTCACAACACGGTGGCACGTGGGACAGCGCTGTGGGAAAGCCTCAGGGGAAGCCTTTTGGGAAAGCCTCGGTGGAATGCCCCAGATCCTTGTTCCACGCGAAGGGAAGCGTGACATTGCTGCTACAGCTCGGAGAGAAAGGGCACGTGCATGACCCAACTCGAGACGAGGATTGACTTCCCTGGGGAGATTCCAGAAGTACCCAAAGATCCATGTCAGCACTGGAGAGGAATCCTCAGGTCCTGGCACCGACTCCACACAAGGTCTTAGGCCCCGGCATCGACGGGAGAGGAATCCCGAGACGCCCCGAGTAACTCGCAAGGAAATTTCGCTTTACCGATGCCACCAGGGCGCGTCCCTGAGGTCCCCGTCGTAAGTCCAGTGCACCTGACACAACTCGAGAAAATCCAAGAGGTTCTGCCCTCCAGGCGAGATGAGGCCCATTTCCGCTGAGGCGTCCTGAGGCTAATCACACCTGACCTCTGGAACTTCCAAAGGATCCTTCACACCTTTGCAGCAACTCAAGAAGTTCCCTGACACACCCGTCTCCACTCGAGAGGAAGCACGAGAGTCCCGAACACATCCAGAGGAGCCCCGTTTCCACCTCCTAGCTCGAGAGGAGGGATCCTTTCCCTGCGTGCTCAAGAAAGAATTCCCGCGTTCCTGTCGCAACTCAAGAGGAGGCGCTCTCCACAGGAAAGGCGAGAGGAACTCCGGGGTCATGCCAGCATTCTCAGAGTCCCCCAGATGTCTCAGTCCATTCCAGGGAAACCTGTTTCTCTGCACTGTTTTGACTTTCAAGCCGAGGATAGACTCACACCACGGTGGCACGTGGGACAGCCCTGTGGGGAAAGCCTCGTGCGAAAGCCTCGTGGGGAAAGCCTCGAGGGAATGCCACAGATCCCTTGTTCCACGTGAAGGAAAGGTTGACACTGCGGCTACAGCTCGGGAGGAAATCGCACGTGCATGCCCCACTCGAGACGAGGACTGACTCCACTGGGGAGACTCCAGAAGTACCCCAAGATCCATGTCAGAACTGGAGAGGAAACCTCAGGTCTGGCACCGACTCCACACAAGGTCTTAGCCCCGATATCGACTGGAGAGGAATCCCAAGAGATCCCCGAGAGGCCCCCGAGCAACTCGCAAGGGGACTGGCCTTTCCTGAGGCCACCAGAGCGGGTCCCTGAGGTCCCCGTCGTAAGTCGAGAAGCACCTGCCCGCAACTCGAGAAAAATCCAGGAGATTCTCCCTCCAGGCGAGATGAGGCCCATTTCCGCTGAGGCGTCTCGAGGCTAATCACACCTAAACTCTGGAACTTCCAAAGGGTCCTTCACACCCATGCTGCAACTCAAGAAGTTCCACGACATACCCGACTCCACTAGAGAGGGAAGCACGAGAGTCCCGCCCACATCCAGAGGAGCCCCGTTTCCGCCTCCTAGCTCGAGAGGACGGATCCTTTCCCCGCGTTGTCGGGAAAGAATTCCCGGCGTTCCCATCGCAACTCAAGTGGAGGCGCTCTCCACAGGAAAGGCGAGAGGAACTCCAGGGACGTGCCACCATTCCCAGAGTCCCCCAGATGTCTCAGTCCATTCCAGGGAAACCAGTTTTCCCTGCACTGCCTCGACTTTCAAGCCGAGGATCGACTCACAACACGGTGGCACGTGGGACAGCCCTGTGGGAAAGCCTCAGGGGGAAAGCCTTTTGGGAAAACCTCGGAGGGAATGCCCCAGATCCCTTGTTCCACGCGAAGGGAAGCGTGACATTGCTGCTACAGCTCGGGAGGAAAGGGCACGTGCATGACCCAACTCGAGACGAGGATTGACTTCCCTGGGGAGATTCCAGAAGTACCCAAAGATCCATGTCAGCACTGGAGAGGAATCCTCAGGTCCTGGCACCGACTCCACACAAGGTCTTAGGCCCCGGCATCGACGGGAGAGGAATCCCGAGACGCCCCCGAGTAACTCGCAAGGAAATTTCCTTTACCGATGCCACCAGGGCGCGTCCCTGAGGTCCCCGTCGTTAAGTCCAGTGCACCTGACACAACTCGAGAAAATCCAAGAGGTTCTGCCTCCAGGCGAGATGAGGCCCATTTCCGCTGAGGCATCTCGAGGCTAATCACATTTAACATCTGGAACTTCTAAAGGGTCCTTCACACCCTTGCTGCAACTCAAAGAAGTTCTCCGACATATCCGTCTCCACTCGAGAGGAAGCACGAGAGTCCCGCCACAACCAGAGGAGCCCCGTTTCCGCCTCCTAGCTCGAGAGGAGGGATCCTTTCCCTGCGTGGTCGGGAAAGAATTTCCGGCGTTCCCGTTGTATCTCAAGAGGAGGCGCTCTCCACAGGAAAGGCGAGAGGAACTCCAGGGTCGTGCCACCATTCCCAGAGTCCCCTGAATGTCTCAGTCCATTCCAGGGAAAACTGTTTCGCCTGAACTGCCTCGACTTTCAAGCCGAGGATCGACTCACACCACGGTGGCACGTGGGACAGCCCTGTGGGAAAGCCTCGTGGAAAGCCTCGAGGGAAAGACACAGATCCCTTGATCCACGCTAAGGGAAGCGCGACACTGCTGCTACAGCTCGGGAGGGAAGCGCACGTGCAGGACCCCACTCGAGACGAGAACTGACTGCCCTGGTTGAGACTCCAAAATTACCCCAAGATCCATGTCGGCACTGGAGAGGAATCCTCAGGTTCCTTCACTGACTCCACACAAGATCTTAGGCTCCAGCATCGACGGGAGAGGACTCCCAAGAGGCCCCCGAACAACTCCCCTGGGGACTGGCCTTTCCTGAGGCCACCAGAGCGGATCCCTGTGGTCCCAGTCATAAGTCGGGAGCACTTGCCGCAACTCGAGAAAATCCAGGAGGTTCTCCCCTCCAGGCGAGATGAGGCCCATTTCCGCTGAGGCGTCTCGAGGCTAATCACACCTAAACTCTGGAACTTCCAAAGGGTCCTTCACACCCTTGCTGCAACTCAAGAAGTTCCCCGACATACCCGTCTCAACTCGAGAGGAAGGACGAGAGTCCCGCCCACATCCAGAGGAGCCCCGTTTCGGCCTCCTAGCTCGAGAGGAGGGATCCTTTCCCTGGGTGCTCGGGAAAGAATTCCCGACGTTCAGGTCGCATCTCAAGGGGAGGCGCTCTCCACAGGAAAGGCGACAGGAACTCCAGGGTCGTGCCACCATTCCCTGAGTACCCCAGATGTCTCAGTCCATTCCAGGGAAACCTGTATTCCCTGCACTGCCTTGACTTTCAAGCCGAGGATCGACTCACACCACAGTGGCACGTGGGGCAGCCCTGTGGGAAAGCCTCGTGGGAAAGCCTCGAGGGAAAGCCACAGATCCCTTGATCCACGCGAAGGGAAGCATGACACTGCTACTACAGCTCGGGAGGAAAGCGCACGTGCATGGCCCCCACTCGAGACGAGGACTGACACCCCTGGGGAGACTCGAGAAGTACCCCAAGATCAATGTCAGCCCTGGAGAGGAATCCTCAGGTTCTGGCACCAACTCCACACAAGGTCTTAGGCCCCGGTATCGACGGGAGAGGAAACCCGCGAGGCCGCAGAGCAACTCGCATGGGGACTGGCCTTTCCTGAGGCCAACAGAGCGGGTCCCTGAGGTCCCCGTCGTAAGTCGAGAGCACCTGCCGCAACTCGATAAAATCCAGGAGGTTCTCCCATCCAGGCGAGATGAGGCCCATTTTCGCTGAGGCGTCTCGAGGCTAATCACACCTACCTCTGGAACTTACAAAGGGTCCTTCACACCCTTGCTGCAACTCAAGAAGTTCCGCGACATAACCGTCTCCACTCGAGTGGAAGCACGATAGTCCCGCCCACATACAGAGGAGCCCCGTTTCCGCCTCCTAGCTCGAGAGGAGGGATCCTTTCCCTGCGTGGTCGGGAAAGAATTCTCGGCATTTCCGTCGCATCTCAAGAGGAGGCGCTCTCCACAGGAAAGGCGAGAGGAACTCCAGGGTCGTGCCACCAATCCCAGAGTCCTCGAGATGTCTCAGTCCATTCCAGGAAAACTTGTTTTCCCAGCACTGCGTTGACTTTCAAGCCGAGGATCGACTCACACCACGGTGGCACGTGGGACAGCCCTGTGGGAAAGTCTTGTGGGAAAGCCTCGTGGGAAAACCTCGTGGGAAAGCCTCGTGGGAAAAGCCTCGAGAGAAAGCCACAGATCCCTTGATCCACGCGAAGGGAAGCGTGACACTGCTGCTACAGCTCGGGAGGAAAGCGCACGTGCATGCCCCCCCTCGAGACGAGGACTGACTCCCCTGGGGAGACTCCAGAAGCACCCCAAGATCCATGTCAGCACTGGAGAGGAATCCTCAGGTTCCGGCACCGACTCCACACAAGATCATAGGTCCCGGAATTGACGGGAGAGGAATCCTGAGAGGCCCCCGAGCAACTCGCATGGGGACTGTCCTTTCCTGAGGCCACCAGAGCGGGTCCCTGAGGTCCCCGTCGTAAGTCGAGAGCACCTGTCACAACTCCAGAAAATACAGGAGGTTCTCCTCTACAGGCGAGATGAGGCCCATTTCCGCTGAGGCGTCTCCAGGCTAATCACTTCTGACATCTGGAACTTCCAAAGGGTCCTTCACACCCTTGCTGCAACTCAAGAAGTTCCCCGACATACCCGTCTCCACTTGAGAGGAAGCACGAGAGTCCCGGCCACATCCAGAGGAGCCCCGATTCCGTCTCCTAACGCGAGAGGTGGGATCCTTTCCCTGCGTGGTCGGGAAAGAATTCCCGGCGTTCCCGGCACATCTCAAGAGGAGGCGATCTCCACAGGAAAGGCGAGAGGAACTCCAGGGTCGTGCCACCATTCCCTGAGTCAACCCAAATGTCTCTGTCCATTCCAGGGAAACCTGTTTACCCTGCACTGGCCTCGACTTTCAAACCGAGGATCGACTCACACCACGGTGGCACGTGGGACAGCCCTGTGGGAAAGCCTCGTGGGAAAGCCTCGTGGGAAAGCCTCGAGGGAAGGCACAGATCGCTTGATCCACGCGAAGGGAAGGGTGACACTGCTGCTACAGCTCGGGAGGAAAGCGCACGTGCGTGCCCCCCACTCGAGACGAGGACTGACTCCCCTGGGGAGACACCAGAAGTACCCCAAGATCCACGTAAGCACTGGAGAGGAATCCTCAGGTTCCAGCACCCACTCCACACAATATCTTAGGCCCCTGCATCGACGGGAGAAGAATCCCGAGAGGCCCCCGAGCATCTCGCATGGGGGACTGGCCTTTCCTGAGGCCACCAGAGCGGGTCCCTGAGGTCCCCGTCGTAAGTCGAGAGCACCTGCGCAACTCGAGAAAATACAGGAGGTTCTCCCCTCCAGGCGAGATGAGGCCCATTTCCGCTGAGGCGTCTCGAGGTTAATCAGTTCTAACATCTGGAACTTCCAAAGGGTCCTTCACACCCTTGCTGCAACTCAAGAAGTTCCCCGACATAACCGTCTCCACTTGAGAGGAAGCACGAGAGTCCCGGCACATCCAGAGGAGCCCTGTTTCCGCCTCCTAGCTTGAGAGGAGGGATCCTTTCCCTGCGTGGTCGGGAAAGAATTCCCGGCGTTCCCGTCGCATCTCAAGAGGAGGCGCTCTCCACAGGAAAGGCGAGAGGAACTCCAGGATCGTGCAACATTCCCAGAGTCCCCCGATGTCTCAGTTCATTCCAGGGAAACCTGTTTTCTCAGCACTGCGTCGACTTTCAAGCCGAGGATCGACTCAC
>NW_017201161.1:0-6775 GCF_001704415.2 Capra hircus | reverse complement strand
TGGGCTCTTTCCTTAATGTAGAAAGATTTAGATGCTGGATAAGACAAATGAATAAAAAATGACCATATGGTTTCCTCTGATTTGTGAGGGGACTGCATTTTACTTCATGAGTCAGGAATATATCTATTGTTGGAGCTGAGCACTCGAAGAATTCACTCCATTGAGAAGACTAGAACTTGTTCAAGGGAACCACTGATTTGAATACATTCAATCTCAGATAAAAGACATTTAATGATAAATTCTTTGAGTTCTCTCACCATACACCTACAGATGCTCATTGGGTGTAATTGAATCTAAAGAAGAACTATGAGCTTTTCAGAATCTCAGTTGAATTTCTTTTTTTTGGTCTGATGCCTACCACATCCATTGCTTAGAAAATGATATTTCTTTGATTGCTCGGTACAGGAGTTTTGAAAGATTTCAACTTAATTCCTCCTCAGAGTGCAACAAAATGCTATATTCTCAGCTATAGTTTGCCAAGTTGATGAACTGAACATTTCACACACTACACACTGCCAATATCTTAGTTCCGCACCTCACAGATTGCTTTCTAGCATATCTTTTTGTGATCTCCCAAACTTCTAATTTCTCTGAGCAATTGATTTGCCTTCACAAAACTCTATTTTACCTCACACATTATGCAAAATTAACTCATTAATGGATCACACATATTAAAGCTATAATGATTTTAGAAGAAGACATAAAATGTGGTTTTAACCTAGGGTCAGGCAAATATTCTTAAACAAAATAGCAGAAAAATAGTCATAAATGGGGAAAAAACCAAACTATTAAACCTAAAAATTTTCTCTGTAAGTGTCTCTATGATGATTAAAATTCAAGCCAAAGACTAAGGAAATAGTTTCTAATTGCATCTGTAAGGATTTGGATAAAGAATATATGATGAAAATGCTAAGAAAGCAAATAATCCAATAGAAAATGAGAAAGTCTTTGACATTTCATTTAAGAAGATGGATAAATGGCACATAGCACATATAAAAATGATCAAAATCATTCGTTATTATAGAAAAGTAAATAAATCTACCAAATCAAATAGAAAAAATATATTGACAATAGTAAATGCTGGAAAGGGCACAGGGCAACCAGATCTCTTACACATTACTGATGAGAAGGTAAAATGGCTACAACTAGTCTGGAATTAGTTTTGCATTTTTTATAAAGGTAAATATACACTTAAAATAAGACTCAGAACTTCACTTGGATATTTACCCTAGAGAAATGAACAGTTGCAATATTTGCTTTATTCCAGTGGTCTGGAACTGAATCTGCAATGTCTCCAAAGTATGCGTGCACCTCAAAAAATTTGCTTCCACTGTCAATAAATTTTCAACACCTCTTTGACCAAAAGACAGTATAAATCCAAAAGTGAACAACATAAAGCCCTCTTCTCAAAATTTGCCTTCTAGAAAGAAGACAGACAGTAAGTAAATGTATACTTTCATAATATGTCAGGGACAAATGTCATGATTAAGAATAAATACTGCTAGGGGCATAAAATGGAAGGAGTTTGGACTGACAAACTTGTGTTGCTGTTACAAACATGCTGCTAAGATGCTTCAGTTGTGTCTGACGCTTTGTGATCCCATAGATGGTAGCCTACCAAGTTCCTCTGTACATGAGATTTCTGAGGCAAGAAGCCGGAGTAGATTGCCATTTCCTTCTCCAGGGGATCTTCCTGACCCAAAAATCGAAACCAAGTCTCTTACATCTCCTGATTAGGAAGTGAGTTCTTTAACACTAATGCCACCTGGGAAGCCTAGAGTATTAAAAAACAGAGACATCACCTTCCAGACAAAGGTCCATATAGTCAAAACTATGGTTTTGCAGTAATCATGTATGGATGTGAGAACTGGACCATAAGAAGACTGAGTGCTAAAGAATGGATGCCTTTGAATTGTGGTGCTGGAGAAGACTCTTGAGAGTCCCTTGGTCTACAGAAAATCAAACTCAGTTCAGTTCAGTCACTAAGTCGTGTCCAACTCTTTGCGACCCCGAATCGCAGCACGCCAGGCCTCCCTGTCCATCACCAACTCCCAGAGTTCACTCAGACTCACGTCCATCAAGTCAGTGATGCCATCCAGGCATCTCATCCTCTGTCGTGCCCTTCTTCTCCTGCCCCCAAACCCTCCCAGCATGAGACTCTTTTCCAATGAGTCAACTCTTCACATGAGGTGGCCAAAGTACTGAAGTTTCAGCTTTAGCATCATTCCTTCCAAAGAAATCCCAGGGCTGATCTCCTTCAGAATGGACTGGTTGGATCTCCTTGCAGTCCAAGGGACTCTCAAGAGTCTTCTCCAACACCACAGTTCAAAAGCATCAATTCTTCGGTGCTCAGCCTTCTTCACAGTCCAACTCTCACATCCATACATGACCACTGGAAAAACCATAGCCTTGACTAGATGGACACTAGACTGCAAAGTAATGTCTCTGCTTTTGAATATACTATCTATGTTGGTCAAACTTTTCTTCCAAGGAGTAAGCGTCTTTTAATTTCATGGCTGCAATCACCATCTGCAATGAT
The DNA here is from genome assembly GCF_001704415.2 of Capra hircus. Taxonomy (NCBI): domain Eukaryota; kingdom Metazoa; phylum Chordata; class Mammalia; order Artiodactyla; family Bovidae; genus Capra; species Capra hircus. The sequence goes on along the minus strand of NW_017201161.1, from coordinate 4,236 downwards.
TTTGGAGCCCAAAAATAAAGTCTGCCACTGTTTCCACTGTTTCCCCATCTATTTCCCATGAAGTGATGGGACCAGATGCCATGATCTTCGTTTTCTGAATGTTGAACTTTAGGCCAATTTTTCACTCTCCACTTTCACATTCATCAAGAGGCTTTTTATTTCCTCTTTACTTTCTGCCATAAGGGTGGTGTCATCTGCATATCTGAGGTTATTGATATTTCTCCCAGCAATTTTGACTCTAGCTTGTGTTTCTTCCAGTCCAGCGTTTCTCATGATGTACTCTGCATAGAAGTTAAATAAGCAGGGTGACAATATACAGCCTTGACGTACTCCTCGTCCTATTTGGATCCAGTCTGTTGTTCCATGTCCAGTTCTAACTGCTGCTTCCTGACCTGCATACAGATTCCCCAAGAGGCAGGTCAGGTGGTCTGGTATTCCCATCTCTTTCAGAATTTTTCCATAGTTTATTGTGATCCACACAGTCAAAGGCTTTGCATAGTCAATAAAGCAGAAATAGATGTTTTTCTGGAACTCTCTTGCTTTTTCCATGATCCAGCTGATGTTGGCCATTTGATCTCTGGTTCCTCTGCCTTTTCTAAAACCAGCTTGAACATCAGGAATTTTATGATTCACGTATTGCTGAAGCCTGGCTTGGAGAATTTTGAGCATTACTTTACTAGCATGTGAGATGAGTACAATTTTGCTGTAGTTTGAGCATCCTTTGGCATTGCCTTTCTTTGGAATTGGAATGAAAACTGACCTTTTCTAGTCCTGTGACTACTGCTGAGTTTTCCAAATTTGCTGGCATATTGAGTGCAGCACTTTCACAGCATCATCTTTCAGGATTTGGAATAACTCAACTGGAATTCCATCACCTCCACTAGCTTTGTTCATAGTGATGCTTTCTAAGGCCCACTTGACTTCACATTCCAGGATGTCTGGCTCTAGATGAGTGATCACACCATTATGATTATCTGGGTCGTGAAGCTCTTTTTTATACAGTTCTTCCGTGTATTCTTGCCATCTCTTCTTAATATCTTCTGCTTCTGTTAGGTCCATACCATTTCTGTCCTTTATTGAGCCCATCCTTGCATGAAATGTTCCCTTGATATCTCTAATTTTCTTGAAGAGATCTCTAGTCTCTCCCATTCTGTTGTTTTCCTCTATTTCTTTGCATTGATCACTGAAGAAGGCTTTCTTATCTCTTCTTGCTATTCTCTGGAACTCTGCATTCAGATGCTTATATCTTTCCTTGTCTCCTTTGCTTTTCACCTCTCTTCTTTTCACAGCTATTTGTAAGGCCTCCCCAGACAGCCATTTTGCTTTTTGCATTTCTTTTCCATGGGGATGGTCTTGATCCCTGTCTCCTCTACAATGTCACGAACCTCATTCCATAGTTCATCAGGCACTCTATCTATCAGATCTAGGCCCTTAAATCTATTTCTCACTTCCACTGTATAATCATAAGGGATTTGATTTAGGTCATACCTGAATGGTCTAGCAGTTTTTCCCTACTTTCTTCAATTTCAGTCTTAATTTGGTAATAAGGAGTTCATGATCTGAGCCACAGTCAGCTCCTGGTCTTGTTTGTGTTGACTGTATAGAGCTTCTCCATCTTTGGCTGCAAAGAATAAAATCAATCTGATTTCGGTGTTGACCATCTGGTGATGTCCATGTGTAGAGTCTTCTCTTGTGTTGTTGGAAAAGGGTATTTGCTATGTCCAGTGCATTTTCTTGGCAAAACTCTATTAATCTTTGCCCTGCTTCATTCCGTATTCCAAGGTGAAATTTGCCTGTTACACTAGGTGTTTCTTGACTTCCTACTTTTGTATTCCAGTCCCCTATATTGAAAAGGATATCTTTTGGGGGTGTTAGTTCTAAAAGATCTTGTAGGTCTTCATAGAACCGGTCAATTTCAGCTTCTTCAGCATTACTGGTTAGGGCATAGACTTGGGTTACTGTGATATTGAATGGTTTGCCTTGGAGACGAACAGAGATCATTCTGTCGTTTTTGAGATTGCATCCAAGTACTGCATTTCAGACTCTTTTGTTGACCATGTTGGCTACTCCATTTCTTCTGAGGGATTCCTGCCTGCAGTAGTAGATATAATGGTCATCTGAGTAAAATTCACCCATTCCAGTCCATTTTAGTTCTCTGATTCCTAGAATGTCAATGTTCACCCTTGCCATCTCCTGTTTGACCACTTCCAATTTGCCTTGATTCATGGACCTGACATTCCAGGTTCCTATGCAATATTGCTCTTTACAGCATCGGACCTTGCTTCTATCACCAGTCACATTCACAGCTGGGTTGTTTTTGCTTTGGCTTCATCCCTTCATTCTTTCTGGAGTTATTTTTCCACTGATCTCCAGTAGCATATTGGGCACCTACTGACCTGGGGAGTTCCTCTTTCAGTATCCTATCATTTTGCCTTTTCATACTGTTCATGGGGTTCTCAAGGCAAGAATACTGAAGTGGTTTACCATTTCCTTCTCCAGTGGACCACATTCTGTCAGACCTCTCCACCATGACCTGCCCATCTTGGGTTGCCCTGCGGGCATGGCTTGGTTTCATTGAGTTAGACAAGGCTGTGGTCCTAGTGTGATTAGACTGACTAGTTTTCTGTGAGTATGGTTTCAGTATGTCTGCCCTCTGATGCCCTCTTGTAATACCTACCATCTTACTTGGGTTTCTCTTACCTTGGGCGTGGGGTATCTCTTCACGACTGCTCAGCAAAGCACAGCCGCTGCTCCTTACCTTGGTCAATCCTAAAGGAAGTCAACCCAGAAAATTCATTGGAAGAACTAATGCTGAAGTTCCAATACTTTGACCACTTGAAATTAACAGCTGACTCATTGGAAAAGGCTCTAATGCTGGGCAAGATTGAAGGCAAAAGGAGAAGGGGCAGCAGAGAATGAGATGGTTAGATAACATCACTGACTCAATGGGCATGAATTTGAGCAAACTCTTGGAGATACTGAAGGACAGGTAAGCTTGGTGTGCTCTAGTCCATGGGGGTTGCAAAGAGTTGGACACAGCTTAGTGACTGAACCACAACAAAGTAAGCAAAACAATATGATACTGACATAAGAATAGACATACAAATCAATTAAATGAAAAAGAGAGTCCAGACATGAATGCTCTTATTTATTGCCAGTTGCTTTTTGAAAAGGACAAGACAATTAAATTGGAAAACAATAGCTGTTCAGCAAACAGTGCAGAGACTATTGAATGTGTGTGCATGCTCAGCCATGTCCTACTCTTTGCAACCTATGAACTGTAACCCACCAGGCTCCTCAGCCCATGGAATTTTCCAGGCAAAAATACTTGCGTAGACAATTGAATGCCCATATACAAACAAAGAAGTTGGACCCCTAACTATACCATATAAAAATAGAAACTCAAAATTGAATACTAGGAGCGAGCTAAAATTAAAACTCTTAGAAGGACACATAGGTGAAAATTATGACCTTGAATTAAATTAATGCTTTTTTAAGGACAGCACAGGGAACTGTAGTTAATACACTGTGGTGGCCCAAATGGGAAGGAAGTATAAAATGGAAGGAAATATATGTATATACATGGTTGATTCATTTTTTCTGTATAGAAGGAACTATCACAACTTGTAAAGCAACTATACTCCAATAAAAATTAATTTAAAAAGCTAATTTAAAACGCTATAACTAAAACACCAGCAACAATGCAAATAATCAAAACTAAAAGCAAGAAATCTGTACATAAATTTGTATTAATCATAATAGCCAAAAATTAAAGCAATCTAAATTTTTGTGAATTGATGAGTAGATAAATAAAATGTTTTATACCAATATAATGCACTATATTAAGGAATAAAAAGGAAAGAGGTAATGATACATCTAGTCAAAGCTGTGGTTTTTCTAGTAGTCAGGTATGGATGTGAGAGTTGGACCATAAAGAATGTTGAGCACTGAAGAACTGATGCTTTGAACTGTGATGCTGGAGAAGACTCTTGAGAGACCCTTGGACTACAAGGAGATACAACTAGTCAATCCTAAAGGAAATCAGTCCTGAATATTCATTAGAAGGTCTGATGCTGAAGCTGAAACTCCAGTACTTTGTCACCTGGTGCTAAGAACTGACTCACTGGAAAAGACCCTGATGATAGGAAAGATTGAAGGCAGGAGGAGTAGGGAACAACAGAAGATGAGATGTTGGATGGCATCACCAACTCGATGGATGTGAGTATGAGCAAGCTC
>NW_017201160.1:0-6775 GCF_001704415.2 Capra hircus | reverse complement strand
AGGTTTGCAACACAAAACAAGTGCCGCCTATTCTTCCCCGAAGGAGGCTCTCTTCCCCACATCCTGCGAACTCCCTTTCCCAGCCTCCTGGAAAAGCGCTTCTTGCAGTTCCTTTCAGAAAATCCTATGGACGGAGAAGCCTGGTAGGCTGCAGTCCGTGGGTCGCTGAGGGTCGGACACGACTGAGCGACTGCACTTTCATTTTCACTTTCATGCATTGGAGAAGGCAATGGCAACCCACTTACTGTTCTTGCCTGGAGAATCCCAGGGACGGGGAGCCTAGTGGGCTACCGTCTATGGCGTCGCACAGAGTCGAACACGACTGAAGCAACTTAAAAGCAGCAGCAGCAGCAGTTCCTTTCTTAGGGGCAGTTATCCCTGAGATTGGGACCTGGAAAGGCAGAGCCACCTCCACACACACGTCTTTTTTTTCCCCTTTCCTCTGGAGGAGAGCTCTAGTGAGCCTAGGTCTGTCAGGAAAATTGGCTTTGACGGGATCACACCGGTGTGTGAACCTGCATACCCGACCTAGGGGCCACAGGGCACCTGTTTTGCTCGAGTGGGTCCTGGAGGGGTGCAGCATAGCAAGAGCTTAAAAATCCATCCAATTTGTCTTTTTTTTTTTACCTCAGAGAGAACGAGTTTGCTCCACCTCCACCCTTTGGCAGTGTGGAGGGAAGAGGGCACCACCCTCTCCCAAAGGGGACATAGGGCCTACCAGGAGAGAAAGGCCCCTTGAGGAGCTGAGCCCAGGTAGGCAGCCAGTGATGTCAAGCACACTCCCGCTGCTTGCTTCTTCATGGGCACTCCCACGATCTGCTAGGAATGTCTTTGCAAGGATCTCAAAGGGAAGGGAAGATACATGGCCCTGTCTCTGGAACTTCAGTCCTCTGAGCAGATCTGGAGGTCTTGAGTTGTATAAGCAAACCTGTTCCTTCCAAATAGAGGCTTGCAAACACACCCCCGGTGGTTGCCTCTTCTTCCCCGAAGAAGTCTTTCTTTCCCCACATGCTGCGAACTCCCTGTCCCAACCTCCAAGAATAGCGCTTCTTGCCATTCCTTTCTTAGAGGCAGTTATCTCTGAGCCTGGGGCCGTAGGGAGTAGCCCCACACTCACAGGGAAAGGCAAAGACTCCTCCATACATCTCCTCTATCCCTTTGCTCCGGAGGAGAGCTCTAGTGAGCCTAGGTCTTTCAGGAAAATTCTTGGCTTGGACAGGATCTCACCCTGTTTGTGAACCTGCATACCCAACCAGGGGCCACAGAGCACCTGTTTCAGTAAAGTGGGCCCTGAAAGGGTGCAGCCTAGCAAGAGCTTGAAAATCCATTCAATTGCTGTTTTTGTACCTCTGACAGAGCGAGCTTGGCTCCACCCTTTGGCAGTGAGGAGAAAAGAGGCATGACACCCTCCCCAAGGGACATGGGCCTACTTCGAGAGGAAGCTGCAACTCGAGAAAATCCAGGAGGTTCTCCCCTCCAGGCGAGATGAGGCCATTTCCGCTGAGGCGTCTCGAGGCTAATCACAACTAACCTCTGGAACTTCGAAAGGGTCCTTCACACCCTTGCTGCAAGTCAAGAAGTTCTCCGACATACCCATCTCCACTCGAGAGGAAGGACGAGGGTCCCACCCACATCCAGCGGAGCCCCGTTTCCGCCTCGTAGCTCGAGAAGAGGGATCCTTTCCCTTCATCGTCGGGAAAGAATTCCGGGCTTCCATCGCATCTCAAGAGGAGGCACTCTCCACAGGAAAGGCGAGAGGAACTCCAGGGCCTTGCCAGCATTCCAAGAGTCCCCCAGATGTCTCCGTCCATTCCAGAAGAACCTGCTTTCCCTTCACTGCCTCGACGTTCACGCGGAGGATAGACTCACACCACCGTGACATGTGGGACAGCCCTGTTCGAAAGCCTCGTGGGAAAGCCTCGATGCAAAGCGGCTGATCCCTTGAACCACATGTCGGAAAGCGTGACACTGCTGCTACAGCTTGTGAGGAAATCGCAGGTGCATGCCCCACACGAGATGAGGACTGACTCCCATGGTGAGACTCCAGAAGTATGGAAAGATTCATGTCAGCACTGGAGAGGCATCCTCAGGGTCTGGCCCCGACTCCACACAAGGTCTTAGGCACTGGCATCGATGGGAGAGGAATCCCTATAGGCCCCATGGTAACTCGCATGGGGACTGGCCTTTCCTGAGGCCACCAGAGCGAGTCCCTGAGGTCCCCGTCGTAACTCGAGAGCACCTACCACAACTCGGTAAAATCGAGGAGGTTCTCCCCTCCAGGCGAGATGAGGCCCATTTCCGCTGAGGTGTCTCGAGGCTAATCACACCTAACCTGTGGAACTTCCAAAGGGTCCTTCACACCCTTGCTGCAACTCAAGAAGTTCCCCGACAAACCCGTCTTCACTCGAGAGGAAGCACGGGGGTCCCGCCCACATCCAGAGGAGCCCCATTTCCGCCTCGTAGTTCGAAATGAGGGATCCTTTCCCTGCTTCATCGGGAAAGGATTCCCGCCGTTCCCGCTGCATCTCAAGAGGAGGCGCTCTCCACAGGAAAGGCGAATAGAACTCCAAGGTCGTGCCACCACTCCGAGTCCCAGTCCAGGGAAACCTGTTTTCCCTTCACTGCCTCGACTTTCAAGCCGAGGATCGACTCACACCCCGGTGGCACATGGGACAGCCCTGTTGGAAAGCCTTGTGGGAAAGCCTCACGGGCAAGCCTCGAGGGAAAGCCACAGATCCCTTGATCCACGTGAAGGGAGGCGTGTCACTGCTGCTACAGATCGGGAGGAAAGTGCACGTGCATGCCCCCACTCGAGACGAGGACTGATTCCCCAGGGGAGACACCAGAAGTACCCCAAGTTCCATGACAGCACTGGAGAGGAATGCTCAAGTTCCGGCACCGACTCCACACAATGTCTTAGGCTCCGGCATCAAGGGGAGAGGAATCCCGAGAGGCCCCCGAGCAACTCGCATGGGGACTGGCCTTTCCTGAGGCCACCAGAGCGGGTCCCTGAGGTCCCCGTCGTAAGTCGAGAGCACCTGCCGCAACTCGAGAAAATCCAGGAGGTTCTCCCCTCCAGGCGAGATGAGGCCCATTTCCGCTGAGGCATCTCGAGGCTAATCACACCTAACCTCTGGAAATTCCAAAGGATCCTTCACACCCTTGCTGCAACTCAAGAAGTTCCCCGGCATACCCGTCTCCACTCGAGAGGAAGCAAGAGAGTTCCGCCCACATCCAGAGGAGCCCCATTTCCGCCTCCTAACTCGAGAGGTGGGATCCTTTCCCTGCGTGCTCGGGAAAGAATTCCCGTCGTTCCCGACGCATCTCAAGAGGAGGCGCTCTTCACAGGAAAGGCGAGAGGAACTCAGGGTCGTGCCACCATTCCAGAGTCCCCCAGATGTCACAGTCCATTCCAGGGAAACCTGATTTCCCAACACTGCCTCGACTTTCAAGCCGAGGATTGACTCACACCACGGTGGCACGTGGGACAGCACTATGGGAAAGCCTCGTGGGAAAGCCTCGTGGGAAAGCCTCCTGGGAAAGCCTCGATGGAAAGCCACAGATCTCTTGATCCACGCGAAGGGAAGCCCCACATTTCTGCCACAGCTCGGGAGGAAAGCGCACGTGCATGCCCCCACTCGAGACAAGGACTGACTCCCCTTGGGAGACTCCAGAAGTACACCCAAGATCCATGTCAGCACTGGAGAGGAATCCTCAGGTTCCGGCACTGACTCCACACAAGGTCTTAGGCCCCGGCATCAACGGCAGAGGAATCCCGAGAGGCCCCCAAGCAACTCGCATGGGGACTGGCCTTTCCTGAGGCCACCAGAGCGGGTCCCTGAGGTCCCCGTCGTAAGTCGAGAGCACCTGCCGCAACTTGAGAAAATCCAGGAGGTTCTCACCTCCAGGCGAGATGAGGCCCATTTCCACTGAGGCGTCTCGAGGCTAATCACATCTAACATCTGGAATATCGAAAGGGTCCTTCACACCCTTGCTGCAACTCAAGAAGTTCCACGACACACCCGTCTCCACTCGAGAGGAAGCACGAGAGTTCTGTCCACATCCAGAGGACCCCATTTCCGCCTCCTAGCTCGAGAGGAGGGTTCCTTTCCCTGCGTGGTCGGGAAAGAATTCCCGGCGTTTCTGACGCATCTCAAGAGGAGGCGCTCTCCACAGGAAAGGCTAGAGGAACTCCAGGGTCGTGCCACCATTCCCAGAGTCCCCCAGATGTCTCAGTCCATTCCAGGGAAACCTGTTTTTCCTGCACTGCCTCGACTTTCAAGCCGAGGATCCTCGGTGGCACGTGGGACCGCCCTATGGGAAAGCCTCGTGGGAAAGTCTCGTGGGAAAGCCAGTGATCCCTTGATCCACGTGAAGGGAAGTGTGACACTGCTGCTAGAGCTCGGGAGGAAAGCGCACGTGTCTGCCCCCACTCGAGACGAGGACTGACTCCCCTGGGGAGAATTCAGAAGTACCCCAAAATCAATGTCAGCACTGGAGAGGAATCCTCAGGTTCCGGCACCGACTCCACACAAGATCTTAGGCCCCGGCATCGATGGGAGGGGAATCCCGAGTGGCCCCGAGCAACTCGCATGGGGACTGGCCTTTCCTGAGGCCACGAGAGCAGGTCCCGGAGGTCCCCATCGTAAGTCGATAGCACCTGCCCCAACTCGAGAAAATCCAGGAGTTTCTCCCCTCCAGCCGAGATGAGGCCCATTTCCGCTGAGGCGTCTCGAGTCTAATCACACCTAACCTCTGGAACTTACAAAGGGTCCTTCACACCCTTGCTTCAACTCAAGAAGTTCCCCGACATACCCGTCTCCACTCGAGAGGAAGCCCGCGAGTACTGCCCACATCCAGAGGAGCCCCGTTTCCGCCTCCTTTCTCGAGAGGAGGGATCCTTTCCCTGCGTGATCGGGAAAGAATTCCCAGCCTTCCCGTCGCATCTCAAGAGGAGGCGCTCTCCACAGGAAAGGAGAGGAACTTCAGGGTCGTGCCACCATTCCCAGAGTCCCCCAGATGTCTCAGTCCATTCCAGGGAAAACTGTTTTTCCTGCACTGCCTCGACTTTCAAGCCGAGGATCCTCGATGGCACGTGGGACAGCCCTATGGGAAAGCCTCGTGGGAAAGTCTCGTGGGAAAGCCAGTGATCCCTTGATCCACGTGAAGGGAAGTGTGACACTGCTGCTAGAGTTCGGGAGGAAAGCGCACGTGTATGCCCCACTCGAGACGAGGACTGACTCCCCTGGGGAGAATTCAGAAGTACCCCAAAATCAATGTCAGCACTGGAGAGGAATCCTCAGGTTCCGGCACCGACTCCACACAAGATCTTAGGCCCCGGCATCGATGGGAGGGGAATCCCGAGTGGCCCCCGAGCATCTCGCATGGGGACTGGCCTTTCCTGAGGCCACCAGAGCGGGACCCTGAGGTCCCCGTCGTAAGTAGAGAGCACTTGCCGCAACTCGAGAAAATCCAGGAGGTTCTCCCCTCCAGGCGAGATGAGGCCCATTTCTGCCGAGGCGTCTCGAGGCTAATCACATCTAACCTCTGGAACTTCCAAAGGGTCCTTCACACCATTGCTGCATCTCAGGAAGTTCCCGGACATACCCGTCTCCACTCGAGAGGAAGCCGGAGAGTACCGCCCACATCCAGAGGAGACGCGTTTCTGCCTCCTAGCTCGGGAGGAGGTATCCTTTCCCTGCGTGTTGGGGAAAGAATTCCTAGTGTTCCCTTCGCATCTCAAGAGGAGACGCTCTCCTCAGGAAAGGCGAGAGCAACTCCAGGGTCGTGCCACCATTCCCAGAGTTCCCCAGATGTCTCAGTCCATTCCAGGGAAACCTGTTTCCCCTTCACTGCCTCGACTTTCAAGCCGAGGATCGACTCAAACCACGGTGGCACGTGGGACAGCCCTGTGGTAAGCCTCGTGGGAAAGCCTCGGGAAAGCCTCGAGGGAAAGCCATAGATCCCTTGATCCATGCGAAGGGAAGGGTGACACTGCTTCTATAGCACTGGAGGAAAGCGCACGTGCATGCCCCCACTCGAAACGAGGACTGACTCCCCTGGGGAGACTCCAGATTACCCCAAGATCCATGTCGGCACTGGAGAGGAATCCTCAGGTTCCAGCACCGACTCCACACAAGGTATTATGCCCCGGCATCGACGAGTGAGGAATCCAGGGAGCCCCCCGAGCAACTCGCATGGGGACTGGCCTTTCCTGAGGCCACCACAGCGGGTCACTGAGGTCCCCGTCGTAAGTCGAGGGCATCTGCCGCAACTCGAGAAAATCCAGGAGGTTCTCCCCTTCAGCGAGATGGGCCCATTTCCGCCGAGGCGGCTCCAGGCAAATCACACCTAACCTCTGGAACTTCCAAAGGGTCCTTCACACCCTTGCTGCATCTCAAGAAGTTCCCCGACATACCCGTCTCGACACGAGAGGAAGCACGAGAGTCACGCCCACATCCAGAGGAGCCCCGTTTCCGCCTCCTAGATCGAGAGGAGACATCCTTTCGCTGCGTGTTCGGGAAAGAATTTCCGGCGTACCCATCTCATGTCAAGAGGAGGTGCTTTCCACAGAAAAGGCGAGAGGAACTCCAGGGTCATGCCACCACTCCCAGAGACATCAGATGTCTCCGTCCATTCCAGGGAAACCTGTTTTCCCTGCACTGCATCGACTTTCAAGCCAAGGATCGACTCACACCACGGTGGCACGTGGGACAGCCTTGTGGGAAAGCCTCGTGAAAAAGCCTCCAGGAAAAGCCTCGAGGGAAAGACACAG
>NW_017201159.1:0-6777 GCF_001704415.2 Capra hircus | reverse complement strand
CCAGAGCGGGTCCCTGAGGTCCCCGTCGTTACGCAGAGCACCTGCCGCAACTCGAGAAAATCCAGGAGGTTCTCCCCTCCAGCGAGATGAGGCCCATTTCCGCTGAGGCGTCTCCAGGCTAATCACACTTAAACTCTGGAACATCAAAGGGTCCTTCACACCCTTGCTGCAACTCAAGAAGTTCCCCGACATACCCGTCTCCACTCGAGAGGAAGCACGAGAGTCCCGCCCACATCCAGAGGAGCCCCGTTTCCGCCTCCTAGCTCGAGAGGAGGCATCCTTTCCCTGCGTGGTCGGAAAGAATTCCCGGCGTTCCCGTCGCATCTCAAGAGGGCGCTTTCCACAGGAAAGGAGAGGAACTCCAGGGTCGTGCCACCATTCCCAGAGTCCCCCAGATGTCTCAGTCCATTCCAGGGAAACCTGTTTTCCCTGCACTGCCTCGACTTTCAAGCCTAGGATCGACTCACACCACGGTGGCACGTGGGACAGCCTGTGGAAAGCCTCGTGGGAAAGCCTCAAGCCTGGAAAGCACAGATCCTTGATCCACGCGAAGGGAAGCGACACTGCTGCTACAGCTCGGGAGGAAAGCGCACGTGCATGCCCCCATCGAGACGAGGACTGACTCCCCTGGGGAGACTCCAGAAGTACCCCAAGATCCATGTCAACACTGGAGAGGAATCTCAGGTTCCGGCACCGACTACACAAGGTCTTAGGCCCCGGCATCGACGGGTGAGGAATCCTGAGAGGCCCGAGCAACTCGCATGGGGACTGGCCTTTCCTGAGGCCACCAGAGCGGGTCCCTGAGGTCCCCGTCGTAAGTCGAGAGCACCTGCCGCAACTCGAGAAAATCCAGGAGGTTCTCCCCTCCAGCGAGATGAGGCCCATTTCCGCTGAGGCGTCTCCAGGCAAATCACACCTAACCTCTGGAACTCCAAAGGGTCCTTCACACCCTTGCTGCAACTCAAGAAGTTCCCCGACATACCGTCTCCACTCGAGAGCAAGCACGAGAGTCCCGCCACATCCAGGGGAGCCCCGTTTCCGCCTCCTAGCTCGAGAGGAGGGATCCTTTCCCTGCGTGGTCGGAAAGAATTCCCGGCGTTCCCGTCGCATCTCAAGAGGAGGCGCTCTCCACAGGAAAGGCGAGAGGAACTCCAGGTCGTGCCACCATTCCAGAGCCCCCAGATTCTCAGTCCATTCCAGGAAAACCTCTTTTCCCTGCAATGCCTTGACTTTCAAGCCGAGGATCGACTCACACCACGGTGGCACGTGGTACAGCCCTGTGGAAAGCCTCGTGGGAAAGCCTCGGGAAAGCCTCAAGGGAAAGCCACAGATCCCTTGATCCACGTGAAGGGAAACGCGACACTGCTGCTACAGCTCGGGAGGAAAGCGCACGTGCATGCCCCCCACTCGAGACGAGGACTGACTCCCCTGGGGAGACTCCAGAAGTACCCCAAGATCCATGTCAGCACTCGAGAGGAATCCTCAGGTTCCGGCACTGACTCCACACAAGGTCTTAGGCCCCGGCATCGACGGAGAGGAATCCGAGAGGCCCCCGAGCAACTCGCATGGGGACTGGCCTTTCCTCAGGCACCAGAGCGGGTCCCTGAGGTCCCGTCTAAGTCGAGAGCACCTGCCGCAACTCGAGAAAATCCAGGAGGTTCTCCCCTCCAGGCGAGATGAGGCCCATTTCCGCTGAGGCGTCTCGAGGCTAATCACATCTAACTCTGGAACTTCCAAAGGTCCTTCACACCCTTGCTGCAACTCAAGAAGTTCCCCGACATACCCGTCTCCACTCGAGAGGAAGCACGAGAGTCCCGCCCACATCCAGAGGAGCCCCGTTTCCGCCTCCTAGCTGAGAGGAGGGATCCTTTCCCTGCGTGGTCGGGAAAGAATTTCCCGTTCCCGTCGCATCTCAAGAGGAGGCGCTCTCCACAGGAAAGGCGAGAGGAACTCCAGGGTCGTGCCACCATTCCCAGAGTCCCCCAGATGTCTCAGTCCATTCCAGGGAAACCCTTTTCCCTGCACTGCCTCGACTTTCAAGCCGAGGATCGACTCACACCACGGTGGCAGGGTACACCTGTCGGAAAGCCTCCTGGGAAAGCCTCGTGGGAAAGCCTCAGCACAGATCCCTTGATCCACGGAAGGGAAACGCGACACTGCTGCTACAGCTCGGGAGGAAAGCGCACGTGCATGCCCCCACTCGAGACGAGGACTGACTCCCCTGGGGAGACTCCAGAAGTACCCCAAGATCCATGTCAGCACTGGAGCGGAATCCTCAGGTTCCGGCACCGACTCCACACAAGATCTTAGGCCCCGGTATCGACGGGAGAAAAATCCCGAGAGGCCCCCGAGCAACTCGCATGGGGACTAGCCTTTCCTGAGGCCACCAGAGCGGGTCCCTGAGGTCCCCGTCGTAAGTCGAGAGCACCTGCCGCAACTCGAGAAAATCCAGGAGGTTCTCCCCTCCAGGCGAGATGAGGCCCATTTGCGCTGAGGCTTCTTGAGGCTAATCACTCCTATCCTCTGGAACTTCCAAAGGGTCCTTCACACCCTTGCTGCAACTCAAGAAGTTCCCTGACATAACCGTCTCCACTCGAGAGAAGCACGAGAGTTCCGCCCACATCCAGAGGAGCCCCGTGTCCGCCTCCTAGCTCGAGAGGAGGGATCCTTTCCCTGCGTGGTGGGGAAAGAATTCCCGGCGTTCCCGTCGCTTCTCAAGAGGAGGCGCTCTCCACAAGAAAGGCGAGAGGAACTCCAGGGACGTGCCACCATTCGCAGAGGCGCCAGATTCTCAGTCCATTCCAGGGAAACCTGTTTTCCCTGCACTGCCTCGACTTTCAAGCCGATTATCGACTCACACCACGCTGGCACGTGGACAGCCCTGTGGGAAAGCTTCGAGGGATAGCCTCGTGGGAAAGCCTCCTGGAAAGCTTCCTGGGAAAGCCTCGATGGAAAGCCACAGATCCCTTGATCCACGCGAAGGGAAGCGCCATACAGCTGCCACAGCTTGGGAGGAAAGGGCACGTGCATACCCCTCTCGAGAAGAGGACTGACTCCCCTGGGGAGACTCCAGAAGTACCCCAAGATCCATTTCAGCACTGGAGAGGAATCCTCAGGTTCCGGCACCAACTCCACAAAAGGTCTTAGGCACCGGCATTGACGGGAGAGGAATCCCGAGAGGCCCCGAGCAACTCGCATGTAGACTGGCCTTTCTGAGGCCACCAGAGCGGGTCCCTGTGGTCCCCGTCGTAACTCGAGAGCACCTGCCGCAACTCGGGAAAATCCAGGAGGTTTTCCCCTCCAGGCGAGATGAGGACCATTTCCGCTGAGGTGTCTCGAGGCTAATCACATTGTGAAATCTGGAACTTCCAAAGGGTCCTTCACACCCTTGCTGCAACTCAAGAAATTCCCCGACATACCCGTCTCCACTCGGGAGGAAGCACGGATTCCCCGCCCACATCCAGAGGAGCCCGTTTCCGCCTCCTAGCTCGAGAGGAGGGATCCTTTCCCTGCGTGGTGGGAAAGAATTCCAGCGTGTTCGGTCGCTTCTCAAGAGGAGGCGCTCTCCTCAAGAAAGGCGAGAGGAACTCCAGAGTCGTGCCACCATTCCAGAGTCCCCCAGATGTCTCAGTCCATTCCAGGGAAACCTGTTTCCCTGCACTGTTCTACTTTCCAAGCCGAGGATCGACTCACACCACGGTGGCACGTAGGACAGCCCTCTGGGAAAGCCTCGTGGGAAAACCTCCTGTGGAAAGCCTCGAGGGAAAGCCACAGATCCCTTGATCCACGCGAAGGGAAGCATGACACTGCTGCTAGAGCTCGGGAGGAAAGCGCACGTGCATGCCCCCACTCGAGACGAGGACTGACTCTCCTGGGGAGACTCCAAAAGTACCCCAAGATCCATGTCAGCACTCGAGAAGAATCCTCAGGTTCCGGCAGCGAGTCCAAACAAGGTCTTAGGCCCCGGAATCGACGGGAGGGGAATGCCGAGAGGCCCCCGAGCAACTCGCATGGGACTGGCCTTTCCTGAGGCCACCAGAGCGGGTCCCTGAGGTCCCCGTCGTAAGTCGAGAGCACCTGCCGCACCTTGAGAAAATCCAGGAGGTTGTCCCCTCCAGGCGAGATGAGGCCCATTACCGCTGAGCGCGTCTTAGGCTAATCACATCTAACATCTGGAACTTCCAAAAGAGCCCTTCACACCCTTGCTGCAACTCATGAAGTTCCACGACATACCCGTCTCCACTCGAGGGAAGCACGAGAATCCCGCCCACATCCAGAGGAGCCCCATTTCCGACTCCTAGCTCGAGAGGAGGGATCCTTTCCCTCGTGTTCGGAAAAGAATTCCCCGTGTTCCGTCGCATCTCAAGAGGAGGCGCTCTCCACAGGAAAGGCGAGAGGAACTCCAGGGTCGTGCCACCATTCCCAGAGTCCCCAGATGTCTCAGTCCATTCCAGGGAAACCTGTTTTCCGTGCACTGCCTCGACTTTCAAGCGAGGATCGACTCACACCAGGGTGGCACGTGGGACAGCCCTGTGGGATGGCCTCGTGGGAAAGCCTCGAGGGAAAGCCATGAGGAAGCCAGAGGGAAAGCCACAGATCCCTTGATCCACGCGAAGGGAAGCGCGAAACTGCTGCTACAGCTGGGGAGGATAGCACACGTGCATGCCCCCACTCGAGACGAGGACTGACTCCCCTGGGAGACTCCAGAAGTACCCAAGATCCATGTCAGCACTGGACAGGAATCCTCAGGTTCCGGCACCGACTCCACACAAGATCTTAGGCCCCAGCATCGACGGAGAGGAATCCCAGAGGCCGCCGAGCAACTCGCATGGGGACTGGCCTTTCCTGATGCACCAGAGCAGGTCCCTGAAGTCCCCATCGTAAGTCGAGAGCACCTGCCGCAACTCGAGAAAATCCAGGAGGTTCTCCCCTCCAGGCGAGAGAGGCCCATTTCGCTGAGGCGTCTTGAGGCTAATCAAATCTAACATCTGGAACTTCCAAAGGGTCCTTCTCGCCCTTACTGCAACTCAAGAATTTCCCCGACATAGCCGTCTCCACTGGAGAGGAAGCACGAAAAAGTCCCGCCACATCCCAGAGGAGCCCAGATTCCGCCTCCTAGGTCGAGAGGAGGGATAATTCTCCCTGCGTGGTCGGGAAAGATTTCCCGGTGTTCCCATCGCATCTCAGGAGGAGGCGCTCTCCACAGGAAAGGCGAGAGGAACTCCAGGGTCGTGCCACCATTCCCAGAGTCCCCCAGATGTCTCAGTCCATTCCAGGGAAACCTGTTTTCCCTGCACTGCCTCGACTTTCAAGCCGAAGGATCGACTCACACCACGGTGGCACGTGGGACAGCCCTGTGGGAAAACTTCGTGGGAAAACCTCCTGTGAAAGCTTCAAGGGAAAGCCACAGATCCCTTGATCCACGCGAAGGGAAGCGTGACACTGCTGCTACATCTCGGGAGGAAAGCGCACGTGCCTGCCCCACTCGAGACAAGGTCTGACTCCCCCTGGGAGACTCCAGAAGTACCCCAAGATCCATGTGAGCACTGGAGCAGGAATCCTCAGGTTCCGGCACCGACTCCACACAAGGTCTTAGGCCCCGGCATCGACGGGAGAGGAATCCCGAGAGGCCCCCGAGCAACTCGCATGGGGACTGGCCTTTCCTGAGGCCACCAGAGCGGGTCCCTGAGGACCCCGACGTAAGTCGAGAGCACCTGTCGCAACTCGAGGAGTACAGGAGGTTCTCCCCTCCAGGCGAGATGAGGCCCATTTCCGCTGAGGCGTCTTGAGGCTAATTACATCAAAGATCTGGAACTTCCAAAAGGTCCCTCACAGCCTTGCTGCAATTCAAGAAGTTCCCGACATTCCCGTCTTCATTCGAGAGGAAGCACGAGAGTCCCGCCCACAACCAGAGGAGCCCCATTTCCGGCTCCTAGCTCGAGAGGAGGAATCCTTTCCCTGCGTGGGGGGGAAAGAAATCCCGGGTTCCGTCGCTACTCAAGAGGAGGCGCTCTCTACAGGAAAGGCGAGAGGAACTCCAGGGTCGTGCCACCATTCCCAGAGTCCCCCAGATGTCTCAGTCCATTCCAGGAAACCTGTTTTCCCTGCACTGCCTCGACAATCAAGCCGAGGATCAACTAACACCACGGTGGCACGTGGGACAGCCCTGTGGGAAAGCCTCGTGGGAAAGCCTCCTGGGAAAGCCTCGAGGGAAAGCCACAGATCCCTTGATCCACGGGAAGGGCAGCGCTACACTGCAGCTACTGCTCGGGAGGAGAGCGCACGTGCATGCCCCCACTCGAGACGAGGACTGACTCTCCTGGGGAGACTCCAAACGTACCCCAACATCCATGTCAGCACTCGAGAGGAATCCTCAGGTTCCTGCACCGTGTCCAAACAAGATCTTAGGCCCCGGCATCGACGGGAGAGGAATCCTGAGCGGCCCCCGAGCAACTCGCATGGGGACTGGCCTTTCCTGAGGCTACAGAGCGGTCCCTGAGGTCCCCATCGTAAGTCGAGAGCACCTGCCGCAACTCGAGAAAATCCAGGAGGTTCTGCCCTCCAGGCGAGATGAGGCCCATTTCCGCTGAGGCGTCTCGAGGCTAATCACACCTAACCTCTGGAACTTCCAAAGGGTCCTTCACACCCTTGCTGCAACTCAAGAAGTTCCCCGACATACCCGTCTCCACTCGAGGAAGCACGAGAGTCCCGCCCACATCCAGACAGAGGAGCATCGTTTCCGCCTCCTAGCTCGAGAGGAGGGATCCTTTCCCTGCG
>NW_017201158.1:0-6777 GCF_001704415.2 Capra hircus | reverse complement strand
CATGAACGTGCGCTTTCCTCCCGAGCTGTAGCAGCAGTGCAACGCTTCCCTTCGCGTGGATCAAGGGATCTTTGCTTTCCTCGAGGCTTTCCCTCGAGGCTTTCCCACGGGGCTGTCCCACGTGCCATCGTGGTGTGAGTCGATCCTCGCTAGAAATTCGAGCAGTGCAGGGAAATCAGGTTTCCCTGAAATGGACTGAGACATCTGGGGACTCGGGAATGGTGGCAACCCTGGAGTTCTCTCTCGCCTTTTTCCTGTGGAGAGCACCTCCTCTTGAGATGCGACAGGAACGCCGGGAATTCTTTCCCGACCACGCAGGGAAAGGATCCCTCCTCTCAAGCTAGGAGGCGGAAACGGGGCTCCTCTGGATGTGGGCGGACTCTCGTGCTTACTCTCGAGTAGAGACGGGAATGTCGGGGAACTTCTTGAGTTGTAGCAAGGGTGTGAAGGACCCTTGGAAGTTCCAGATGTTAGGAGTGATTAGCCTCGAGACGCCTCAGCGGAAATGGGCCTCATCTCGCCTGGAGGGGAGAACCTCCTGGATTGTTTCTAGTTGCGGCAGGTGCTCTCGTCTTACGACGGGGACCTAGGGACCCGCTCTGGTGGCCTCAGGAAAGGCCAGTCCCCATGCGAGTTGCTCGGGGGCCTCTCGGGATTTCTCTGCCGTCCATGCCGGGGCTTAAGACCTTTTGTGGAGTCGGAGCCGGAACGTGAGGATTCCTCTCCAGTGCTGACATGGATCTTGGGTACCTCCGGAGTCTCCCCACGGGAGTCAATCCTAGTCTCAAGTAGGGCATGCACCTGCGCTTTCCTCCCAGACTGCAGCAGCAGTGTCACGCTTCCCCTCCGTGGATCAAGGGATCAGTGGCTTTCCCTCTTTTCCCATGAGGCTTTCACACGAGGCTTTCCCACAGGGCTGTCCCACGTGCCATCGTGGAGTCAGCCGATCCTCGGCTTGAAAGTCGAGGCAGTGCATGGAAAACAGTTTTCCCTGCAATGGACTGAGGCATCTGGGGGACTCTGGAATGGTGGCATGACCCTGGAGTTCCTCTCGCCTTTCGTGTGGAGAGCGCCTCCTCTTGAGATGCGACGGGAACGCCGGGAATTCTTTCCCGACCACGCAGGGAAAGGATCCGTCCAGTCGAGCTATGAGGCCGAAACGGGGCTCCTCTGGATGTTGGCGGGACTCTCGTGTGCCGGGAGCCAGTGTGAGGAATCCCGCCCGTGACAAGGTCATGAGGAAGGAAGCTGACATACGCAAGGCATGCTCAGACTTCAGGGACCCCTCTGGAAATTCCTAAGCATGTACCCCAACAAAAATCTGCTGGCTTTTGTGCTCTGCTTTTCCACTCTTCTGACATTTTCTGGAAAAAGTCAATTCAGGGCTTTAGTCTTCTGCATTTGAAAGAGTGTTTCAATCCAACAACCCCTCCGATGGCTTTCTAGCCTGCCTGCAGGACTCGTACAGCTGAGCTTGTGTTTGAGGCCTCCTGACCGCAGGAGGCACAGGAAGCTTAAAACATCCTAGGAATGTAGGGGGCTTCCGAAGAGTCAAAATCTTTAGAATAGGACTGATTAAAAGTTTCATTTTTTGGGTCAATGCTTGCTGCCAAATTTTCATATCCTTTATTTTTAGATATAGTTGGTATATAGAAAAACAAGTAGTAGACCTGGTATTAGCAACATTAGATCTTCGAGTTAAGTACCTTCTTTGTTATATCCCACTGCACCTTTGTTCTATAGAGATGTAACTTTAATGCTTTAAGGAGATGCAAATTAAAGAAAAACACTTCAGGGGAAACAAAATCAACATTCATTAAGGAAGAGAGATAAAAAGTGTTAACAAGCTTCTTGGCCAGAAGATAATGTAAATCACCTGAGACCTTTTGTATACAAAATGATGTATAGAAAGAGTCTGGGCTGCGAGCGCTACATAATTCTCTGTTACCCATTGATCTCCATGTTTTATCAAAAGTATAAAAGGCCTTCTGAACAATAAAGGATCGGACCAGTTTCTCGAACTAGTCTCTCGCCTGGTTTCTTGGGACTCTGGCTCCCCCCATGTCTTCTCTCTCTCCCTCTCTCTCCCTTCCCTCTCTCTGCTCTTTACTTTAACTTCAGGCTGAATCTCCACCTGGGGCGCGGAGGCTCGCCAGGTCTACTTACTTGCCCCGGCTGTTAAGACCCGCACGAAAGGGAGCTTAAGGCGAGGCACCCTTAGATATTCAAGCGGGCGCGGTGGCCCAACGTAGATGGTGGAAATTCCTTGTCTGGAATTTTATTGGCCTTCCGCGTAAACCAAGCTATTCAGCCCTCTTCCTCCACTTAATCTTCTTATTACACTATAGTTCTTAATCTAATCTTACATTAATAAACAAACAAGTCTTTCCACGCCAACGCCGTCCACCCTTTGAATTCCCTGGATCCACCGGGGCTGGACCCCGGCACTCGTGCTTCATCTGCGAGTGGAGACTGGTATGTCGGGGAACTTCTTCGAGTTGCAGCAAGGGTGTGAAGGACCCTTTGGAAGTTCCAGAGTTTAGGTGTGATTAGCCTGGAGACGCCTCACCGGAAATGGGCCTCATCTCGCCTGGAGGGGAGAACCTCCTGGATTTTCTCGAGTTCTGGCAGGTGCTCTCGACTTACGACGGGGACCTCAGGGACCCGCCTATGGTGGCCTCAGGAAAGGCCAGTCCCCATGCGAGTTGCTCGGGGCCTCTCGGATTCCTCTCCCGTCGATACCAGGGCCTAAGATCTTGTGTGGAGTCGGTGCCGGAACCTGAGGATTCCTATCAGTGCTGACATGGATCTTGGGTACTTCTGGATCTCCCCAGGGGAGCCATTCCTCGTCTCGAGTAGGGGCATGCACGTGCCCTATCCTCCCGAACTGTAGCAGCAGTGTCACGCTTCCCTTCGCCTGGATCAAGGGATCTGTGGCTTTCCCTGGAGGCTTTCCCACGGGGCTTTCCCACGAGGCTTTCCCACAGGGCTGTCCCACGTGCCACCTAGGTTTGAGTCGATCCTAGGCTAGAAAGTCGAGGCAGTGCAGGGAAAACAGGTTTCCCTGGAATGGACTGACACATCTGGGGACTCTGCGAATGCTGGAACGACAATGGAGTTCCTCACTCCTTTCCTGTGCAGAGCGCCTCCTCTTGAAATGCGTTGAGAACGCCGGGAATTCTTTCCCGACCACGCAGGGAAAAGGAACCCTCCTCTGGATCTATGAGGCAGAAATGGGGCTCCCCTGGCTGTGGGCGGGACTCTCGAGCTTCCTCTGCAGTGGACACGGGTATGTCGGGGAACTTCTTGAGTTTCAGCAAGGGTGTGAAGGACCCTTTGGAAGTTCAGAGGTTAGGTGTGATTAGCCTCGAGACGCCTCAGCGGAAATGGGCCTCAACTCACCTGGAGGGGAGAACGTCCTGGATTTTCTCGAGTTGCCTCAGGTGCTTTCGACTTACGACGGGGAACGCAGGGACCCGTTCTTGTGGCCTCAGGAAAGGCGAATCCCAATGCGAGTTGCTCGGGGGCCTCTTGGGATTCCTCTCCCGTCGATGCTGGGACCTAAATTCTAGTGTGGAGTGGTTGCCGGAACTTGAGGATTCCGCTCCAGTTCTGACATGCCTCTTGGGTACTTCTGGAGTCTCCCCAGTGGACTCAGTCCTCGTCTCGAGTGGGGGCATGCACGTGCGCTTTCCTCCCGAGCTTTAGAAGTAGTGTCACGCTTCCCTTCGCGTGGATCAAGGGATCAGGGGCTTTCCCTCGAGGCTTTCCCACGAGGCTTTCCCACGAGGCGTTCCCACAGGGCTGTCCCAAGTGCCACCCTGGTGTGACTCCATCCTCGGCTTGAAAGTCGAGGCAGTGCAGGGAAAACAGGTATCCCTGGAATGGACTGAGACATCTGGGGGACTCTGGGAATGGTGACACGACCCTGGAGTTCCTCTCGCCTTTCCTGTGGAGAGCGCCTCCTCTTGAGATGTGACAGAAACGCCGGGAATTTTTTTCCGACCACGCAGGGAAAGGATCCCTCCTCTCGAGCTAGGAGGCGGAAATGGGGCTCCTCTGGATGTGGGCGGGACTCTCGGGCTTCGTCTCTAGTGGAGACGGGTATATCAGGGAACTTCTTGAGTTGCAGCAAGGGTGTGAAGGACTCTTTGGAAGTTACAGGGGTTAGGTGTGATTAGCCTCGAGACGCCTCAGCAGAAATGAGCCTCATTTCGCCTGGAGGGGAGAAACCTCCTGGATTTTCTCGAGTTGCGGCAGGTGGCTCTCGACTTACGACGGGGATCTCAGGGACACGCTCCTGGTGGCCTCAGAAAAGGCCAGTCCCCATGCGAGTTGCTCAGGGGCCTCTAGGGATTCCTTCCCGTCAATCCCAGGGCCTAAGACCCGGTGGGGGAGTCGGTGCCGGAACCTGAGGATTCCTCTCCAGTGCTGACTTGGATCTTGGTGTACTTCTGGCGTCACCCCAGGGGAGTCAGTCCTCGTCTAGAGTGGGGCATGCACGTGCGCTATCCTTCCGAGCTGTAGCAGCAGTGTCACGCTTCCCTTCGCGTGGATCTAGGGATCTATGGCTTTCTCTCTAGGCTTTCCCACGACGCTTTCCCACAGGGCTGTCCCACGAGCCACCGTGGTGTGAGTCGATCCTCGGCTTGTAAGTGGAGGCAGTGCAGGGTAAACAGTTTTCCCTGGAATGGACGGAGACATCTGGGGGACACTGGGAATTGTGGCACAACCCTGGAGTTCCTCTCGCCTTTCTTGTGAGAGTGCCTCCGATTGAGATGCGACGGGAACGCCGGGAATTCTTTCCCGAACACGCAGGGAAAGGATCCCTCCTCTCGAGCTAGGAGGCGGAAACGGGGCCCTCTGGATGTGGGCAGGACTTTCCTGCTTCCTCTCGAGTGGAGACGGGTATGTCGGGGAACTTCTTGAGTTGCAGCAAGGTAGGAAGGACCCTTTGGAAGTTCCAGAGGTTAGGTGTGATTAGCCTCGAGACGCCTCAGCGGAAATGGGCCTCATCTCGCCTGGAGGGGAGAACCTCCTGGATTTTCTCGAGTTGCGGCAGGTGCTCTCGACTTACGACGGGGACCTCAGGGACCCGCTCGGGTGGCCTCAGGAAAGGCCAGTCCCCATGCGAGTTCCTCGGGGCCTCTCGGGATTCCTCTCCGTCGATGCCGGGCCTAAGACCTTGTGTGAAGTCGGTGGAACCTGAGGTTACCTCTCCAGTGCTGACATGGATCTTGGGGTACTTCTGGAGTCTCCCCAGGGGATTCAGTCCTCGTCTCGAGTGGTGGCATGCACGTGCGCTTTCCTCCCGAGCTGTATCAGCAGTGTCACGCTTCCCTTTGCGTGGATTAAGGGATCTGTGGCTGTCCCTCGAGGCTTTCCCACGAGGCTTCCCAAAGGGCTGTCCAACGTGCCACCGTGGTGTGAGTCGATCCACGACTTGAACGTCGAGGTAGTGCAGGGAAAACAGATTTCCATGGAATGGACTTAGACATCTGTGGAACTCTGGGAATGGTGGCACGACCCTGGAGTTCCTCTCGCCTTTCCTGTGGAGAGCGCCTCTTCTTGGGATGCGACGGGAATACCGGGAATTTTTTCCCACGCAGGGACAAGGATCCCTCCTCTCGAGCTAGAGGCGGAAACGGTCTCCTCTGGATGTGGGCGGACTCTCATGCTTCCTCTCGAGTGAAGACGGGTATGTCAGGAACTTCTTGATTTTGCAGCAAGGGTGTGAAGGACCCTTTGGAAGTTCCAGAGGTTAGGTGTGATTAGCTCGAGACGCCTCAGGAAAAAGGGCCTCATCTCGCCTGGAGGGGAGAACGTTCTGAATTTTCTCGAGTTGCGCAAGTGCTCTCAACATTTGACGGGGACCTCAGGGACCCTCTCTGGTGGCCTCAGGAAAGGCAGTACCCATGCGAATTGCTCGTAGGCCTCTCGGATTCCTCGCTCAATGCCGGGGCCTAAGATCTTGTGTGGAGTCGGTGCCGAACCTGAGGATTCCTCTCAATTGCTGACATGGATCTTGGGGTACTTCTGAAGTCTCGCCAGGGGAGTCAGTCCTCGTCTCGATTGGGGTTGCACGTGCGCTTTCCTCCGGATCTGTAGCAGCAGTGTCGCGCTTCCCTTCGCGTGGATCAAGGGATCTGTGGCTTTCCCTCGAGGAGGCTTTCCAACAGGGCTGTCCCACGTGCCACCGTGGTGTGAGTTGATCCTCGGCTTGAAAGTCGAGGCAGTACAGGGAAAACAGTTTCCCTGGAATGGACTGAGACATCTAGGGGACTCTGGGAATGGTGGCACGACCCTGGAGTTCCTCTCGCCTTTCCTGTGGAGAGCGCCTCCTCTTCAGATGCGACAGGAACGCCGGAATTCTTTCCCGACCACGCAGGGAAAGGATCCCTCCACTCGAGCTAGGAGGCAGAAACGGGGCTCCTCTGGATGTGGGCGGACTCTCGTGCTTCTCGAGTGGAGACGGGAATGTCGGGAACTTCATGAGTTGCAGCAAGGGTGTGAAGGACCCTTTGGAAGTTCAGAGGTTAGGTGTGATTAGCCTCGAGACACCTGAGCGGAAATGGGCCTCATCTCGGCCTGGAGGGGAGAACCTCCTGGATTTTCTCGAGTTGCGGCAGGTGCTCTCGACCTCAGGAAACACCGCTCAGGTCGCCTCAGGAAAGGCCAGTCCCCATGCGAGTTGCACGGGGTCCCTCGGATTCCTCTCCCGTCGATGCCGGGCCTAAGATCTAGTGTGGCGTCGGTGTCGGAACCTGAGGATTCCTC
>NW_017201157.1:0-6778 GCF_001704415.2 Capra hircus | reverse complement strand
TTTCTCTTAGATCTCTTTCTGTAGTATACAAGCTCAATCCAAATACTCCAAGACAACAGTTAGATCAGGATTTGCCCGATTCCCAACATGACGCCAGCGAGTAGACATGGGAGAATGACTGTGGCTATGCCGTCTTCGATAATCTCTGCTGTAAGATCTGCTACGAGATCTTCTATGGACCGGGACCGAGATCGTGACCTTGTATAATGCCTCCGAGAACTTCTTCTGGATCTAGACCTAGATTCCGATCTGGACCTGGACTTTGATCTGGAACGCCTGGAATCTTCCTTGGAGCGAGACCTTGCAGGGGTATGACTTGCAGATTTCCCAGATCCATGAGCACTTCCGCTTCTGGAAGCAGAACGGATTCCCCCTCGCCGTAGTTCTCCTCGCCGCTGTCGCTCATGACTTTCACTGCTGTCGCCGCTCGATGTGCTTCAATCGAAGCTGCCAACTCTCGCACCTTCAGTGTAGAGGCTCCGCCGCAGCCTCACACCACACACCGGTGCCCAGGCACTGAGAACCGAAACGCTCCACGTCGCCTCCGCTCGGGCTCTCCACACAAGGTCTTAGGCCCCGGCATCGACGTGAGAGGAATCCTGAGAGGCCCCCTAGAAACTTGAATGGGGACTGGCCTTTCCTGAGGCCACCAGAGCTGGCCCCTGAGGTCCCCGTCGTAAGTCGAGAGCACCTGCCGCAACTCGAGAAAATCCAGGAGGTTCTCCCCTCCAGGAGAGATGAGGCCCATTTCCACTGAGGTGTCTCGAGGCTAATCACACCTAACCTCTGGAACTTCCAAAAGGTACTTTACACCCTTGCTGCAACTCAAGAAGTTCCCCGACATACCCGTCTCCACTCGAGAATAAGCAAGATGGTCCCCCCTACATCACAGGAGGCGCGTTTCGCCTCGTCGCTCGAGATGAGGGATCCTTTCCTTCCGGGGACCAGCGTGAGGAATTCCGCCTATGGCAAAGGTCATGAGGAAGGAGGCTTGGCATGCGCAAAGGCGTGATCAAGCCTCAGGTAACCCCCTGTTTCCGAGCATCGAACCCCAAAACCAGAGTCTGTTTTATGCTCTCACCTACACTTCTGACTTTACGGGGGCTCCCCCATAACTGTTTCTCTCGGAGAAGAAGTAAACGTGCAGCTTCAAGGCAATAAATATTCTTGGGCATGACAAGAGTGTTTCAGCTTGCCGACTCCTCTGAAGGTTATCTAGCCCACCTTTATAGGTTTGTCCGGCCACATGTGATTGTTTACAGCCTCCCAACCTGAGAGGCATGAGATGTTTTAGACTTACTAAAGGCAAATTATTTTGGGGAGTTAGAAATTATTAGTATAGTTGGTTTAGGAATTATATTGGTGAAGGGTTCTTCATTTGTGTGTCAAAAATTGCTGCTAATTCCCTGCTCTGGGTGGGACAAGGATATTTTAGGTCAAACCTCTCTGCTGACAGACCAGCTTGTGTGACAGGATTATCCATACTGCTGCCACTAGGCACAAGATTGTTTACTGCCTCTCAACTGTAAACAGCACAGAGAGTTTTGGAGTATTTTGAGAGTCTTAATTAGCATAGGATCTTGTTGAGTCAATGATTGCCACCAGGCCTCCATATCCTTAGGCACTTGGGAATATATTAATCAATGTATTTGGAAATAGCAAGGAAATATAGCAGTTTTTGATGTTAGCAATACTAGACTTTTTGAGTTAATGGATTTTCACTTTTGTTAATAGATCACTGTACTTTGTTATATATCACTGTGTCCTTTCTATGTAAGAATGTAACTTTATCATATCTTAAGACTAAATAGATCTTAAGGGGAGAATTGATGAAAGGATTTTCATTTGTTAGGCTGATGTTTGCTGATAAATCTCCATGTTCCCTACCCTTATAATGAATATAACTAGGTATATATAGGAGAAATAAGTATTAACCTTTAAGCATATAGGAGAAATAAGAATTCACCTTTAAGACTAATCATGTTTAACCTTGGGTTAAATAAATTCCTTCTTTGATTGTAACTCACTACACCCTCACCCTATAGGAATGTAACTTTATTTGGAGGGTGGTGCCTGGTTTTAAGAAAAAACACCCTTGGAAGAAATAAGTTTATTTGGTTATCAGAAAGAAAGGATCATAAAATGTCAGCAGGTCTCATTCATGGCCAGAAGATGATGTAAGATCCCTAAGACCTTTTTTTTATACATTTATGTGAAGCACCTGATTTTGATAAAAGGTCAGGATGCCGACTCCTGCGTGACTCTGTATTCATCCC
Source organism: Capra hircus (assembly GCF_001704415.2). Lineage (NCBI taxonomy): Eukaryota > Metazoa > Chordata > Mammalia > Artiodactyla > Bovidae > Capra > Capra hircus. The sequence goes on along the minus strand of NW_017201157.1, from coordinate 4,502 downwards.
TATGTGTAACAAGAGGTATACAAGCAAAACCAAAAATAAAGAAATCAGATCAGTTTCCGGAAAGACTGATTCCCCCATGTCGCTTCTTTTTGCTCCGTTTTTCTGGCTGAATTCTCTACTGGAGGGATGGATGCTATTCCACGTAATCCAAGTTATTCAGCCTCTTTTTCTCCAATAATCTTCCTACTACACAATCCATTTCTAATCTCTTTATATCTGGGATTAAATATGTATATTTCCAAAGACGACGACTACGTCCCCACCTTCGAATCACGCTGGATCCACCGGGCTGGACCACGGGACTTTCCCTGCTTGGTCGGGAAAGTATTCCCGGCGTTCCCACCGCATCTCAAGAAGAGGCGCTCTCCACAGGAAAGGCGAGAGGAACTCCAGGGTCGTGCCACAATTCCAAGAGTCCCCCAGATGTCTCAGTCCATTCCAGAGGAACCTGTTTTCCCTGCACTGCCTTGATTTTCACGCCGAGGATCGACTGGCACCATGGTGGCACGTGGGACAGCGATGTGGGAAAGCCTCGTGGGAAAGCCTCGAGGGAAAGCCGTGGAAATACCTCGAGGGAAAGACATAGATCTCTTGATCCACGCGACGGGCAGCGTGACACTGCTACTGCAGCTCAGGAGGTAAGCGTTCTTGCATGATCCCGCTGAGAAGAGGACTGACACCCCTGGGGAGACTCAAGAAGTACCCCAAGAACCATGTCACCACGGGGAGAGGAATCCTCAGGTACCGGCCTCGACTTCACACAAGGTCTTAGGCCCACCATCGACGGGGAGAGGAATCCTGAGAGGCCCCGTAGCCACTCGGATGGGAACTGGCCTTTCCTGACGCCACCAGAGCGGGTCCCTGAGGTCCCAGCGTACGTTGAGAACACCTGCCACAATTCGAGAAAATCCAGGAGGTTCTCCCCTCCAGGCAAGATGAGGCCAATTTCCGCTGAGGCACTCGAGGCTAATCACACCTAAACTCTGGAAATTCCAAAGGTTCCTTCACAACCTTGCTGAAACTCAAGAAGTTCCCCGACATACCGTCTCCACTCCAGAGGAAGCACGAGGGTCCCGCCCACATCCAGAGGAGCCCCGTTTCTGCCTCGGACCTCGAGATGACGGATCCTTTCCCTGCTTGGTCGGGAAAGAATTCCCGGCGTTCCCGTCCCATCTCAAGAGGAGGCGCTCTCCACAGGAAAGGCGAGCGGAACTCCAGGGTCGTACCACCATTCCAAGAGTCCCCCAGATGTCACAGTCCATTCCAGAGGAACCTGTTTTCCCTGCACTGCCTCGACTTTCAAGCCGAGGATCGACTCACACCATGGTGGCAGGTGGGACAGCCCTGTGGGAAAGACTCTTGGGAAAGCCTTGAAGGAAAGACTTGAGTGAAAGCTACAGATCCCTTGACCACGCGTTAGGAAGCGTGACACTGCTGCTACAGCTCGGGAGGAAAGCGCACGTGCATGCCCACACTCGAGACGAGGACTGACTTCCCTGGGGAGACTCCAGAAGTACCCCAAGAACCATGTCAGCACTGGAGAGGAATCCTCAGGATCCGGCCTCGACTCCACACAAGGTCTTAGGCCCCGGCATCGACCCAAGAGGAATCCGAGAGTCCCCCTGGCAACTTGCATGGGGACTGGCCTTTCCTGAGGCCACGAGACAGGTTCCCTGAGGTCCCGTCGTAATTCGAGAGCACCTGCCGTAACTCGAGAAAATCCAGGAGGTTCTCCCCTACAGGCAAAATGAGGCCTATTTCCACTGACGCATCTAGAGGCTAAGCACACCTAACCTCTGGAACTTCCAATGGTTCCTTCACACACTTGCTGCAACTCAAGAGCTTTCCCGACATACCCGTCTACACTCAAAGGAAGCACGAGGTCCCGCCCACATCCAGAGAAGCCCCGATCCCCCTCGAGGCTCCAAAGGAGAGATCTTTTAACTGCTTGCATTTCCCGAGTCAAAGACCTTGTGTTGAGTTGGGACCGGAAACTGAGGATTCCTCTCCAGTGCTGACGTGGATTTTTGGGTACTTCTGGACTCTCCCCAGGGGAGTCAGTCCTCGTCTCGAGTGGGGAAATGCACGTGGGCTTTCCTCCCTAACGGTGGCAGCAGTGTCATGCTACCCGACGGGTGGATCAAGGGATGTGTGGCTTTCCCTGTAGGATTTCCCATGAGGCTTTCCCACGAGGCTAACACACAGGGCTGTCCCACGTGCCACCGTGGTGTGAGTCGATCCTCGACGTGACAGTCAAGGCAGTGCAGGTAAAAGAGTTTCCTTTGGAATGGACTCAGTCCTCTGGGGGACTCTTGGAATGTGGCACGACCCTGGAGTTCCTCTCGCCTTTCCTGTGGAGAGCGCTTCCTCTTGGATGCGACGGGAATGCCAGGAATTCTTTCCCGACCACGCAGGGAAAGGATCCCTCATCTCGAGCTACAAGGAGGAAAAGGGCCTTCTCTGGATGTGCAAGGGACGCTCGCGCTTCCTCTCGAGTGGACAAGGGTATGTCGGGGAACTTCTTGAGTTGCAGCAAGGGTGTGAAGGACCCTATGGAAGTTCCAAAGGTTAGATGTGATTAGCCTCGAGTCGCCTCAGCGGAAATGGGCCTCATCTAGCCTGGAGGGGAGAATCTCCAGGATTTTCTCGAGTTGCGGTAGGTGCTCTCGATTTACGACGGGACCACAGGGACCCTATCTGGTGGCCTCAGGAAAGGCCACTCTCCGTGCGAGTTGCTTATTGGCCTCTCAGGATTCCTCTCCCTTCAATGCTGGGCCTAAGACCTTTTGTGAAGTCGGGGCCGTAAACTGAGAATTATTCTCCAGTGCTGACATGGATCTTGGGGTACTTCTGGAGTCTCCCCAGGGGAGTCAGTCCTCGTCTCGAGTGGGGGCATGCACGTGCGCTTTCCTCCCGAGCTGTGGAAGCAGTGTCACGCTTCCCATCGCGTGGATCAAGGGATCTGTGGCTTTCCCTCGAGGCTTTCCCTCAAGGCTTTCCCACGAGGCTTTCCTACGAGGCTTTACCACAGGGCTGTCCCACGTGCCACTGTGGTTTGAGTCGATCTTCGGCGTGAAAGTCGAGGCAGTTTGGGGAAAACAGGTTCCTCTGAAATGGACTGAGACATCTGGGGGGACTCTTGGAATGGTGGCCTGACCTGGAGTACCTATCCCCTTTCCTGTGGAGAGGCCTCCTCTTGAGATGCGACGGGAACCTCCGGGAATTCTTTTTCGACCAAGTAGGGAAAGGATCCCTCATCTCGAGCAAAGAGGCGGAAACGGGGCTCCTTTGGATGTGGGCGGGACCCTTCTGCTTCCTCTCGAGTGCATACGGGTATATCGGGGAACTTCTTGAGTTGCAGCAAGGGTGTGAAGGAACCTTTGGACGGTTCAGGGGTAGGTGTGATTGGCCTCGAGATGCTTCAGCAATAATTCGCCTCTGTTCGCCTGGAGGGGAGAACCTCCAGGATTTTCTCGACTTGCGGCAGGTGCTCTCGACTTACGACGGGGACCTCAGGGACCCGCTCTGGTGGCCTCAGGAAAGGCAGGTCCCCATGCGAGTTGCTAGGGACCTCCCTGGATTCCTCTACCGTAGATGCCGGAACCTAAGACCTTGTCTGGAGTTGGGGCCGGAACGTGAGGATTTCTCTCCAGGCCTGACATGGATCCTGGGGTACTTCTGGAGTCTCCCCAGGCGATTCAGTCCTCATCTCGAGTGGGGCATGCACGTGCGCTTTCCTCCCGAGCTCTAGAACCAGTGTCAGTCTTCCCGGCCCGACGATCAAGGGATCTGTGGCTTTCCCTCTGGGCATTCCCACCAAGTTTTCCAAACAGGCTTTCCCACAGGGCTGTCCCAAGTGCCACCGTTGTGTGGGTCGATCATCTGCATGAATGTCGAGGCAGTGCAGGGAAAACAGGTGTCCCTGGCATGGACTGAGACATCTGGAGGACTCTGGGAATGGTGGCACGACCCTGGAGTTCCTCTGGCCTTTCCTGTGGAGAGCGCCTGTTCTTGAGAGGCGCGGGAACACCGGGAATTCTTTCCCGACCACACACTGAAAGGATTCCCCGTCTCGAGCTAGGAGGCGAAACGGGGCTCCTCTGGATGTGGCGGGACTCTCGAGCTTCCTCTCGAGTGAGCGGGGAATGTCGGGGAACTTCTTGATTTGCAGCAAGGGTGTGAAGGACTCTTGGAAGTTCCAGAGTTTAGGTGTGATTAGCCTCGAGACGCTCAGCGGAAATGGGCCTCATTTCGCCTGGAAGGAAGAACCTCCTGGATTTTCTCGAGTTGTGGCAGGTGCTCTCCAATTATGACGGGGACCTCAGGGACCTGCCTCTGGGCCTCAGGAAAGGACCATTCCCCATGCGAGTTGCTCTGGGGCCTCTCGGATTCCTCTTCCATCGATGCCGGAGGTCTAAGACCTTGTGTGGAGTCGGTGCTGGAACCTGAGGATTCCTCTCCAGTGCTGACATGGATCTTGGGGTACTTCTGGAGTCTCCCAG
>NW_017201156.1:0-19234 GCF_001704415.2 Capra hircus | reverse complement strand
CAGGGAAGGATCCCTCATCTCGAGCTGCCACCGTGGTGTGAAGGGGAACTTCTTGAGTTGTAGCAAGGGTGTGTAGGACCCTTTGGAAGTTCCAGAGTTTAGGTGTGATTACTCTCGAGACGCCGCAGAGAAAATGGGCCTCATCTCGACTGGAGCAGAGAACCTCCTGGATTTTCTCGAGTTGAGGCAGGTGCTCTCGACTTACGACCGTGACCTCAGGGACAGTGAAGCAGATGTGTCACGCTTCCCGTCGCGGGGATCAAGGATCTGTGGCTTTCCCTCGAGCTTTCCCACCAGAGGCTTTCCACAGGGCTGTCCCACGTGCCACCATTGGTGTGAGTGGATCCTCGGCTTGAAAGTCGAGGCAGTGCAGGGAAAACAGGTTTCCTCTGAAATGGACTGAGACATCTGGGGGACTCTGGGAATGGTGGCACGACCCTGGAGTTCCTCTCGCCTTTCCTGTGGAGAGCGCCTGCTCTTGAGATGCGACAAGAATGCCGAAAAATCTTTCCCTGACCTAAGCAGGGAAAGGATCCCTCCTCTCGAGCTAGGAGGCGGAAACGGGGTCCTCTGGAATGTGGGCGGGACTCTCGTGCTTCCTCTCGTAGTGGAGACGGGTATGTCGGGGAACTTCTTGAGTTGCAGCAGCAAGGGGAACCTTTGGAAGTTTCCAGAGGTTTAGGTGTGATGAGCCTCCGAGACACCTCAGAGGAAATGGGCCTCATCTCGCCTGGAGGGGAGAACCTCCTGGATTTTCTAGAGTTGCGGCAGGTGCTCTCGGACTTAACGACGGGGACCTCAGGGACCCGCTCTGGTGGCCTCAGGAAAGGCCAGTCCCATGCGAGTTGCTCGGGGCCTCTCGGGATTCTCTCCCGTCGATGCGGGGCCTAAGACCTTGTGTGGAGTCGGTGGCTGGAAACTGAGGATTCCTCTCCAGTGCTGACATGGATCTTGGGGTACTTCTGGAGTCTCCCCAGGGGAGTCAGTCTCGTCTCGTAGTGGGGGCATGCACGTGGCTTTCCTCCGAGCTGTAGCAGCAGTGTCACGCTTCCATTCGCGTGGATCAAGGGATCTGTGGCTTTCCCTCGAGGCTTTCCACGAGGCTTTCCCACGAGGGCTTTCCCACAGGGCTGTCCCACGTGCCACCGTGGTGTGAGTCGATCCTCGGCTTGAAAGTCGAGGCAGTGCAGGGAAAACAGGTTTCCCTGGAATGGACTGAGACATCTGGGGGACTCTGGGAATGGTGGCACGACCCTGGAGTTCCTCTCGCCTTTCCTGTGGAGAGCGCCTCCTCTTGAGATGCGACGGGAACGCCGGGAATTCTTTCCCGACCACGCAGGGAAAGGATCCCTCCTCTCGAGCTAGGAGGCGGAAACGGGGCTCCTCTGGATGTGGGAGGGACTCTCGTGCTTCCTCTCGAGTGGAGACGGGTATGTCGGGGAACTTCTTGAGTTGCAGCAAGGGTGTGAAGGACCCTTTGGTAAGTTCCAGAGGTTAGGTGTGATTAGCCTCGAGACGCCTCAGCGGAAATGGGCCTCATCTCGCCTGGAGGGGAGAACCTCCTGGATTTTTCTCGAGTTGTGGCAGGTGCTCTGGACTTACGACGGGGACCTCAGGGACCCGCTCTGGTGGCCTCAGGAAAGGCCAGTCCCCATGCAAGTTTCTCGGGGGCCTCTCGGGATTCCTCTCCCGTCGATGCCAGGGCCTAAGACCTTGTGTCGAGTCGGTGCTGGAACCTGAGGATTCCTCTCCCGTGCTGACATGGATCTTGGGGTACTTCTGGAGTCTCACCAGGGCAGTCAGTACCTCGTCTCGATTGGGGGCATGCCTGTGCGCTTTCCTCCTGAGCTGTAGCAGCAGTGTCACGGCTTCCCTTCGCGTGGATCAAGGGATCGGTGGCTTTCCCTCGAGGCTTTCTCTCTAGGTTTTCCAACGAGGCTTTCCCACAGGGCTGTCCCACGTGCCACTGTGGTGTGAGTCGATCCTCGGCTTGAAATTCGAAGGCAGTGCAGGGAAAACAGGTTTCGCTGGAATGGACTGAGATATCTGAGGGACTCTGGGAATGGTGGTATGAACCTGGAGTTCCTCTCGCCTTTCCTGTGGAGAGCGCCTCCTCTTGAGATTCGACGGGCACGCAAGGAATTCTTTCCCGACCACACAGGGAAAGGATCCCTCTTCTCGAGCTATGAGGAGGAAACGGGACTCCTCTGGATGTGGGTGGGACTCTCGTGCTTCCTCTCGAGTCGGAGACGGTTATGTCGGGGAACTTCTTGAGTTGCAGCAAGGATGTGAAGGACTCCTTTGGATGTTCCAGAGGTTAGGTGTGATTAGCCTCGAGACCCCTCAGCGGAAATGGGCCTCATCTCGCCTGGAGGGGATAACCTCCTGGATTCTCTCGAGTTGCGGCAGGTGCTCTCGACTTACGACGGGGACCTCAGGGACCCGCTCTGGTGGCCTCAGGAAAGGCCAGTCCCCATGCGAGTTGCTCGGGGGTCCTCTCGGGATTCCTCTACTGTTGATGCCGGGGCCTAAGACCTTGTGTGGAGTCGGTGCCAGAACTGAGGATTTCTCTCCAGTGATGACATTGGATCTTGGGGTACTTCTGGAGTCTCCCCAGGGGAGTCAGTACTCGTCTCGTGTGGGGGCATGCACGTGTGCTTTCCTCCTGAGCTCTAGCAGCAGTGTCACGCTTCCATTCGCGTGGATCAATGGGATCTGTAGCTTTCCCTCGAGGCTTTCGCACGAGGCTTTCCCACAAGGCTTTCCCGCAGGGCTGTCCCACGTGCCACCGTGGTGTGAGTCGATCCTCGGCTTGAAAGTCTAGGCAGTGCAGGGAAAACAGGTTATGCCTGGAATGGACTGAGACATCTGGGGGACTCTGGGAATGGTGGCACGACCCTGGAGTTCCTCTCGCCTTTCCTGTGGAGAGCGCCTCCTCTTGAGATGCGACGGGAACGCCGGGAATTCTTTCCCGACCACGCAGGGAAAGGCATCCCTCCTCTCAAGCTAGGAGGCAGAAACGGGGCTCCTCTGGATGTGGGGGGACTCTCGTGCTTCCTCTCGAATGGAGACGGGTATGTCGGGGAACTTCTTGAGTTGCAGCAAGGGTGTGAAGGACCCTTTGTAAGTTGCAGAGTTTAGGTGTGATTAGCCTCGAGACGCCTCAGCGGAAATGGGCCTCATCTCGCCTGGAGGGGAGAACTTCCTGGATTTTCTCGAGTTGCGGCAGGTGCTCTCGACTTACGACGGGGACCTCAGGGACCCGCTCTGGTGGCCTCAGGAAAGGCCAGTCCCCATGCGAGTTGCTTCGGGTGCCTCTCGGTATTCCTTTCCCGTCGATGCCGGGGCCTAAGACCTTGTGTGGAGTCAGTGCCGGAACCTGAGGATTCCTCTCCAGTGCTGACATGGATCTTGGGGTACGTCTGGAGTCTCCCCAGGGGAGTCAGTCCTCGTCTCGAGTGGGGGCATGCACGTTCGCTTTTCTCCCGAGCTGTAGCAGCAGTGTCACGCTTCCCTTCACGTGGATCAAGGGATCTGAGGCTTTCCCTCGAGGCTTTCCCACGAGGCTTTCCCACAGGGCTGTCCCACGTGTCACTGTGGTGTGAGTCCATACTCGGCTTGAAAGTCGAGGCAGTGCAGGGAAAACAGGTTTCCCTGGAATGAACTGAGACATCTGGGAGACTCTGGGAATGGTGGCACGACCCTGGAGTTCCTCTCGCCTTTCCTGTGGAGAGCGCCTCTTCTTGAGATGCAACAGGAACGCTGGGAATTCTTTCCCGAACACGCAGGGAAAGGATCCCTCCTCTCGAGCTAGGAGGCGGAAACGGGGCTTCTCTGGATGAGGGCGGGACTCTCGTGTTTCCCCTCGAGTGGAGACGGGTATGTCGGGGAACTTCTTGAGTTGCAGCAAGGGTGTGAAGGACCCTTTGTAAGTTCCAGAGTTTAGGTGTGATTAGCCTCGAGACGCCTCAGCGGAAATGGGCCTCATCTCCCGTGGAGCGGAGAACCTCCTGGATTTTCTCGAGTTGTGGCAGGTGCTCTCAACTTACGACGGGGACCTCAGGGACCCGCTCTGGTTGGCCTCAGGAAAGGCCAGTCCCCATGCGAGTTGCTCGGGGGCCTCTCGGGATTCCTCTCCCGTCGATGCCGGGGCCTAAGACCTTGTGTGGAATCGCTGCCGAAACCTGAGGATTCCTCTCCAGTGCTGACATGGATTTGGGGTACTTTTGGAGTCTCCAGAGGGGAGTCAGTCCTCGTCTCGAATTGGGGCATTCACGTGCGATTTCCTCTCGAGCTGTAGCAGCAGTGTCACGCTTCTCTTCCCGTGGATCAAGGGATCTGTGGCTTTCCCTCGAGGCTTGCCCACGAGGCTTTCCCACAGGGTTGTCCCACAAGCCACCGTGGTGTGAGTCGATCCTCGGCTTTAAAGTCGTGGCAGTGCAGGGAACACAGGTTTCCCTGGAATGGACTGAGACATCTGGGGGACTCTGGGAATGGTGGCACGACCCTGGATTACCTCTCGCCCTTCCTGTGGAGAGCCCCTCCTCTTGAGATGCGACGGGAACGCCGGGAATTCTTTCCCGACCACGCAGGGAAAGGATCCCAGCTCACGAGCTAGGAGGCGGAAACGGGGCTCCTCTGGATGAGGGAGGGACTCTCCTCATTCCTCTCGAGTGGAAACGGGTATGTCGGGGAACTTCTTGAGTTGCAGCAAGGGTGTGAAGGATCCTTTGGAAGTTCCAGAGGTTAGATGTGATTACCCTCGAGACGCCTCTCTGGAAATGGGCATCATCTCGCTTAGAGGGGAGAACCTCCTGGATTTTCTCGAGTTGCGGCAGGTGCCCTCGACTTACGACGGGGCCCAAAGGGACCCGCTCTGGTGGCCTCAGGAAAGGTCAGTCCCCATGCGAGTTGCTCGGGGGCCTCTCGGTATTGCTCTGCCATCGATGCCAGGGCCTAAGACCTTGTGTGGAGTCGGTGCTGGAACCTGAGGATTTCTCTCCAGTGCTGACATGGATCTTGGGGTACTTCTGGAGTCTCCCCTGGGAGTCAGTCCTCGTCTCGTGTGGGGGCATGCCCGTGCGCTTACCTTCCAAGCTCTATCAGCAGTGTCACGCTTCCCTTCACGTGGATCAAGGGATCTGTGGCTTTACCTCGAGGCTTTCCCACGAGGCTTTCCCTCGAGGCTTTCCCACAGGGCTCTCCCACGTGCCACCGTGGTGTGACTCTATCCTCGGATTGAAAGTCGAGGCAGTGCAGGGTAAACAGGTTTCCCTGGAATGGACTGAGACATCCGGGGCATTCAGGGAATGGTGGCACGACCTGGAGTTCCTCTCACCTTTACTGTTTAGAGCCCCTCCTCTTGAGATGCGACGGGAACGCCGGGAATTCTTTCCGGACACGCAGGGAAAGGATCCTTCCTCTCGAGCTAGGAGGCGGAAACACGGCTCATCTGAATGTGGGCTGGACTCTCGTGCTTCCTCTCGAGTGGAGACGGGTATGTCGGGGAACTTCTTGAGTTGAAGCAAAGGTGTGAAGGACCCTTTCGAAGTTCCCGAGTTTAGGTGTGATTAGACTCGAGACATCTCAGCGGAAAAGGGCCTCATCTCGCCTGGAGGGGAGAACCTCCTGGATTTTCTCGAGTTGCGGCAGGTGCTCTCGACTTAGGACGGGGACCTCAGGGACCCGCTCTGGTGGCCTCAGGAAAGGCCAGTACCCATGCGAGTTGCTCAGAGGCCTTTCGGAATTCCTCTCCCATTGATGCCGGGCCCTAAGACCTTGTGTCGTGTCGGTGCCGGAACCTGAGGATTCCTCTCCAGTGCTGACATGGATCTTGGGGTACTTCTGGAGTCTCCCCAGGGGAGTCAGTCCTCGTCTCGAGGGGGGCTTGCACGTGTGCTTTCCTCCAGAGCTGTAGCAGCAGTGTCACGCTTCCCTTCGTGTGGATCAAGGGATCAGTGGCTTTCCCTCGAGCGTTTCCCACGAGGCTTTCCACGAGGCTTTCCCACAGTGCTTTCCCTCGTGCAACCGTGATGTGAGTCGATCCTCGGCTTGAAAGTGGAGGCAGTGCCAGGGAAAACAGGTTTCCCTGGAATGGACTGAGACATCTGGGGGACTCTGGGAATGGTGGCATGACCCTGGAGTTCCTCTCGCCTTTCCTGTGGAGAGCGCCTCCTCTTGAGATGCGACGGGAACGCCGGGAATTCTTTCCCGACCATGCACGGAAAGGATCCCTCCTCTCGAGCTATGAGGCAGAAAAGGGGCTCCACTGGATATGGGCGGGATTCTTGTGCTTCCTCTCAAGTGGAGACGGGTATGTCGGGGAACTTCTTGAGTTGAAGCAAGGGTGTGAAGGACTCTTTGGAAGTTCGAAAGTTTAGGTGTGATTAGCCTCGTGACGCCTTAGCGGAAATGGGCCTCAGCTCACCTGGAAGGGGAGAACCTCCTGGATATTCTCGAGTTGCGGCAGGTGCTCTCGACTTACGACCTGGACCTCAAGGACCCGCTTTGGTGGCCTGCAGGAAAGGGCCAGTCCCCATGCGAGTTGCTCGGGGGCTTCTCGGGATTCCTCTCCTGTCGATGTCGGGGCCTAAGACCTTGTGTGCAGTCGGTGACCGGAACCTGAGGATTCCTTTCCAGTGCTGACATGGATCTTGGGCTACCTCTGGAGTCTCCCCAGGGGATTCAGGCCTCGTCTCGAGTGGGGGCATGCAGCGTGCCCTTTCCTCCCATGCTGTAGCAGCAGTGTCACGCTTCTGCTTGCGTGGACCAAGGGATCTGTGACTTTCCCTCGAGTCTTTCCCACGAGGCTTCTCCACAGGGCTGTCCCACGTGTCTCCGGTGGTGTGAATCGATCCTCGGCGTGAAAGCCGAGGCAGTGCAGGGAAAACAGGTTCCTATGGAATGGACTGAGACATCTGGGGGAGTCTTGGAATGGTGGCACGACCCTGGCAGTTCCTCTCCCCTTTCCTTTGGAGAGCGCCTCCTCTTGAGATACGATGGGAATGCCGGAAATTCTTTCCCGACCAAGTAGGGAAAGGATCCCTCATCTCGAGCTACGAGCCGGAAACGGAGCTCCTCTGGATGTGGCCGGGACCCTCGTGCTTCCTCTTGAGTGGAGACGGGTATGTCGGGGAACTTCTTGAGTTGCAGCATGACTGTGAAAGACTCTTTAGAAGTTCCAGAGTTCACGTGTGATTAGCCTCGGAGACACCTCAGTGGAAACGGGCCTCATCTCGCCTGGCAGGGGAGAACCTCCTGGATTTTCTCGAGTTGTGGCAGGTGCTCTCGAGTTACGACGAAGACCTCAGGGACCCGCTCTGGTGACCTCAGGAAAGGCCAGTCCCCATGCGAGGTACTAGGGGGCCTCTCAGGATTCCTCTCCCGTCGATGCCGGGGCCTAAGACCTTGTGTGGAGTCGGGACCGGAACCTGAGGATTCCTCTCCAGTGCTGACATGGATCTTGGGCGTACTTCTGGAGTCTCCCAAGCTTGGCGTCAGTCCTCGGCTCGAGTGGGGTCATGCACGTGCGCTTTCCTCCGAGCTGTAGCAGCAGTGTCACGCTTCCCTTCGCATGGATCAAGGGATCAGGGGCTTTCCCTCGAGGCTTTCCCATGAGGCTTTCCCACGAGGCTTTCTCACAGGGCTGTCCCACGTGCCACCGTGGTGTGAGTCCAACCCCGGCTAGAAAGTCGAGACAGTGCAGGGAAAACAGGTTTCCCTGGAATGGACTGAGACATCTGGGGGACTCTGGAAATGGTGGCACAACCCTGGAGTTACCTCTCAACATTCCTGTGGAGAGCGCCTCCTCTTGAGATGCGAAGGGAACGCCGGGAATTCTTTCCCGACCAAGCAGGGAAAGGATCCCTACTCTCGAGCTAGGTGGCGGAAACGGGTCTCTGCTGGATGTGGGCGGGAATCTCGTGCTTCCTCTCGAGTGGAGACCGGTTTGTCGAGGAACTTCTTGAGTTGCAGTAAAGGAGTGCAAGACCCTTTGGAAGTTCCAGATGTTAGATGCGATTAGCCTCCAGACGCCTCAGCGGAAATGGGCCTCATCTCGCCTGGAGGGGAGAACCTCCTGGATTTTCTCGAGTTGCGGCAGGTGCTCTCGACTTACGACTGGGACCTCAGGGACCCGCTCTGGTGGCCTCAGGAAAGGCCAGTCCCCATGCGAGATGCTCGGGGGCCTCTCGGGATTCCTCTCCCGTCGAAGCCGGGGCCTAAGACCTTGTGTGGAATCGGTGCCGGAACCTGAGGATTCCTCTCCAGTGCTGACATGGATCTTGGGGTACTTCTGGAGTCTCCCCAGGGGAGTCAGTCCTCGTCTCGAGTGGGGGCATGCAAGTGCGCTTTCCTCCCGAGCTGTAGCAGCAGTGTCACGGTTCCCTTCGCGTGGATCAAGGGATCAGGGGCTTTCCCTCGAGGCTTTCCCATGAAGCTTTCCCACGAGGCTTTCCCACAGGGCTGTCCCACGTGCCACCGTGGTGTGAGTCGATCCTCGGCTTGAAAGTCGAGGCAGTGTAGGGAAAACAGGTTTCCCTGGAATGGACTGAGACATCTGGGGGACTCTGGGAATGTGGCACGACCCTGGAGTTCCTCTCGCCTTTCCTGTGGAGAGCGCCTCCTATTGAGATGCGACGGGAAGGCCGGGAATTCTTTCCCGACCACGCAGGGAAAGGAAGCCTCCTCTCGAGCTAGGAGGCGGAAACGGGGCTCCTCTGGTTGTGGGCGGGACTCTCGTGCTTCCTCTCGAGTGGAGTCGGGTATGTCGGGGAACTTCTTGAGTTGCAGCAAGGGTGTGAAGGACCCTTTGGAAGTTCCAGAGTTTAGGTGTGATTAGCCTCAAGACGCCTCAGTGGAAATGGGCCTCATCTCGAATGGTAGGGGAGAACCTCCTGGATTTTCTCGAGTTGCGGCAGGTGCTCTCGACTTACGACGGGGACATCAGGGACCCGCTCTGGTGGCCTCAGGAAAGGCCAGTCCCCTTGCGAGTTGCTCGGGGGCCTCTCGGGGCCTCTCGGGTCTCCTCTCCGATCGATGCTGGGGCCTAAAACCTTGTGTGGAGTCAGTGCCGGAACCTGAGGATTCCTCTCCAGTGCTGACATGGATCTTGGGGTTCTTCTGGAGTCTCCCCAGGGGAGTCAGTCCTCGTCTCGAGTGGGGGCATGCACGTGCGCTTTCCTCCCGAGCTGTAGCAGCAGTGTCACACTTTCCTTCGCGTGGATCAAGGGATCAGGGGCTTTCCCTCGAGGCTTTCCCATGAGGCTTTCCCACGAGGCTTTCCCACAGGGCTGTCCCACGTGCCACCGTGGTGTGAGTCGATCCTCGGCTTGAAAGTCAAGGCAATGCAGGGAAAACAGGTTTCCCTGGAATGGACTGAGAAATCTGGGGGACTCTGGGAATGTGGCACGACCCTGGAGTTCCTCTCGCCTATCCTGTTGGAGAGCGCCTCCACTTGAGATGCGACGGGAACGCCGGGAATTCTTTCCCGACCACGCAGGGAAAGGATCCCTCCTCTCGAGCTAGGAGGCGGAAACGGGGCTCCTCTGGATGTGGGCGGGACTCTCGTGCTTCCTCTCGAGTGGAGTTGGGTATGTCGGAGAGCTTCTTGAGTTGCAGCAAGGGTGTGAAGGACCCTTTGGAAGTTCCAGAGTTTAGGTGTGATTAGCCTCGAGACGCCTCAGCAGAAATGGGCCTCATCTCGCCTGGAGGGGAGAACCTCCTGGATGTTCTCGAGTTGCGGCAGGTGCTCTCGACTTACGACGGGAACCTCAGGGACCCGCTGTGGTGGCGTCAGGAAAGGCCAGTCCCCATGCGAGTTGCTCGAGGCCCTCTCGGGATTCCTCTCCCGTCGATGCAGGGGCCTAAGATCTTGTGTGGAGTCGGTGCCGGAACCTGAGGATTCCTTTCCAGTGCTGACATGGATCTTGGGGTACTTCTGGAGTCTCCCCAGGGGAGTCAGTCCTCGTCTCGAGTGGGGGCATGCACGTGCACTTTCCTACCGTGCTGTAGCAGTAGTGTCGCGCTTCCCTTCGCGTGGATCAAGGGATCTGTGGCTTTCCATCGAGGCTTTCCCACGAGGCTTTCCCACAGCGCTGTCCCACGTGCCACCGTGGTGTGAGTCCAACCTCGGCTAGAAAGTCGAGACAGTGCAGGGAAAACAAGTTTCCCTGGAATGGACTGAGACATCTGCGGGACTCTGGGAATGGTGGCACAACCCTGGAGTTCCTCTCGCCATTCCTGTGGAGAGCACCTCCTCTTGAGATGCGAAGGGAACGCCAGGAATTCTTTCCCGACCACGCAGGGAAAAGATCCCTACTCTCGAGCTAGGAGGCAGAAACGGGTCTCTGCTGGATGTGGGCGGGAATCTCGTGCTTCCTCTCGAGTCGAGACCGATTTGTCGAGGAACTTCTTGAGTTGCAGTAAAGGAGTGAAAGACCCTTTGGAAGTTCCAGATGTTAGATGCGATTAGCCTCCAGATGCCTCAGCGGAAATGGGCCTCATCTCGCCTGGAGGGGAGAACCTCCTGGATTTTCTCGAGTTGCGGCAGGTGCTCTCGACTTACGACTGGGACCTCAGGGACCCGCTCTGGTGGCCTCAGGAAAGGCCAGTCCCCATGCGAGATGCTCGGGGGCCTCTCGGGATTCCTCTCCCGTCGAAGCCGGGGCCTAAGACCTTGTGTGGAATAGGTGCCGGAACCTGAGGATTCCTCTCCAGTGCTGACATGGATCTTGGGGTACTTCTGGAGTCTCCCCAGGGGAGTCAGTCCTCGTCTCGAGTGGGGGCATGCAAGTGCGCTTTCCTCCCGAGCTGTAGCAGCAGTGTCACGCTTCCCTTCGCGTGGATCAAGGGATCAGGGGCTTTCCCTCGAGGCTTTCCCATAAGGCTTTCCCACGAGGCTTTCCCACAGGGCTGTCCCACGTGCCACCGTGGTGTGAGTCGATCCTCGGCTTGAAAGTCGAGGCAGTGTAGGGAAAACAGGTTTCCCTGGAATGGACTGAGACATCTGGGGGACTCTGGGAATGTGGCACGACCCTGGAGTTCCTCTCGCCTTTCCTGTGGAGAGCGCCTCCTCTTGAGATGCGAGCGGAACGCCGGGAATTTTTTTCCGACCACGCAGGGAAAGGATCCCACCTCTCGAGCTAGGAGGCGGAAACGGGTCTCCGCTGGATGTGGGCGGGACTCTCGTGCTTCCTCTCGAGTGGAGACCGGTTTTTCGAGGAACTTCTTGAGTTGCAGTAAGGGTGTGAAGGACCCTTTGGATGTTCCAGAGTTTAGGTGTGATTAGCCTCAGGACGCCTCAGCGGAAATGGGCCTCATCTCGCCTGGAGGGCAGAACCTCCTGGATTTTCTCGAGTTGCGGCAGGTGCTCTCGACTTACGACGGGAACCTCAGGGACCCGCTGTGGTGGCGTCAGGAAAGGCCAGTCCCCATGCGAGTTGCTCGAGGCCCTCTCGGGATTCCTCTCCCGTCGATGCAGGGGCCTAAGATCTTGTGTGGAGTCGGTGCCGGAACCTGAGGATTCCTCTCCAGTGCTGACATGGATCTTGGGGTACTTCTGGAGTCTCCCCAGGGGAGTCAGTCCTCGTCTCGAGTGGGGGCATGCACGTGCACTTTCCCTCCGAGCTGTAGCAGCAGTGTCAGCGCTTCCCTTCGTGTGGATCAAGGGATCTGTGGCTTTCCCATCAAGGCTTTCCCACGAGGCTTTCCCACAGTGCTGTCCCACGTGCCACCGTGGTGTGAGTCCAACCCCGGCTAGAAAGTCGAGACAGTGCAGGGAAAACAGGTTTCCCTGGAATGGACTGAGAAATCTGGGGGACTCTGGGAATGTGGCACGACCCTGGAGTTCCTCTCGCCTATCCTGTGGAGAGCGCCTCCACTTGAGATGCGACGGGAACGCCGGGAATTCTTTCCCGACCATGCAGGGAAAGGATCCCTCCTCTCGAGCTAGGAGGCGGAAACGGGGCTCCTCTGGATGTGGGCGGGACTCTCGTGCTTCCTCTCGAGTGGAGTTGGGTATGTCGGAGAGCTTCTTGAATTGCAGCAAGGGTGTGAAGGACCCTTTGGAAGTTCCAGAGTTTAGGTGTGATTAGCCTCGAGACGCCTCAGCGGAAATGGGCCTCATCTCGCCTGGAGGGGAGAACCTCCTGGATTTTCTCGAGTTGCGGCAGGTGCTCTCGACTTACGACGGGAACCTCAGGGACCCGCTGTGGTGGCGTCAGGAAAGGCCAGTCCCCATGCGAGTTGCTCCAGGCCCTCTCGGGATTCCTCTCCCGTCGATGCAGGGGCCTAAGATCTTGTGTGGAGTCGGTGCCGGAACCTGAGGATTCCTTTCCAGTGCTGACATGGATCTTGGGGTACTTCTGGAGTCTCCCCAGGGGAGTCAGTCCTCGTCTCGAGTGGGGGCATGCACGTGCACTTTCCTACCGAGCTGTAGCAGTAGTGTCGCGCTTCCCTTCGCGTGGATCAAGGGATCTGTGGCTTTCCATCGAGGCTTTCCCACGAGGCTTTCCCACAGCGCTGTCCCACGTGCCACCGTGGTGTGAGTCCAACCTCGGCTAGAAAGTCGAGACAGTGCAGGGAAAACTAGTTTCCCTGGAATGGACTGAGACATCTGGGGGACTCTGGGAATGGTGTCACAACCCTGGAGTTCCTCTCGCCATTCCTGTGGAGAGCACCTACTCTTGAGATGCGAAGGGAACGCCGGGAATTCTTTCCCGACCACGCAGGGAAAGGATCCCTACTCTCGAGCTAGGAGGCGGAAACGGGTCTCTGCTGGATGTGGGCGGGAATCTCGTGCTTCCTCTCGAGCGGAGACCGGTTTGTCGAGGAACTTCTTGAGTTGCAGTAAAGGAGTGAATGACCCTTTGGAAGTTCCAGATGTTAGATGTGATTAGCCTCCAGACGCCTCAGTGGAAATGGGCCTCATCTCGCCTGGAGGGGAGAACCTTCTGGATTTTCTCGAGTTGCGGCAGGTGCTCTCGACTTACGACTGGGACCTCAGGGACCCGCTGTGGTGGCGTCAGGAAAGGCCAGTCCCCATGCGAGATGCTCGGGGGCCTCTCGGGATTCCTCTCCCGTCGAAGCCGGGGCCTAAGACCTTGTGTGGAATCGGTGCCGGAACCTGAGGATTCCTCTCCAGTGCTGACATGGATCTTGGGGTACTTCTGGAGTCTCCCCAGGGGAGTCAGTCCTCGTCTCGAGTGTGGGCATGCAGGTGCGCTTTCCTCCCGAGCTGTAACAGCAGTGTCGCGCTTCCCTTGGCGTGGATCAAGGGATCTGGGGCTTTCCCTCGAGGCTTTCCCACGAGGTTTTCCCACGAGGCTTTCCCACAGGGCTGTCCCACGTGCCACCTTGGTGTGCGTCGATCCTCGACTTGAAAGTCGAGGCAGTGCAGGGAAAACAGTTTCCCTGGAATGGACTGAGACTTCTGCAGGACTCTGGGAATGATTGACATGACACTGGAGTTCGTCTCGACTTTCCTGTGGAGAGCGCCTCCTCTTGAGATGCGAGCGGAACGCCGGGAATTTTTTTCCGACCACGCAGGGAAAGGATCCCTCCTCTCGAGCTAGGAGGCGGAAACGGGTCTCCGCTGGATGTGGGCGGGACTCTCGTGCTTCCTCTCGAGTGGAGACCGGTTTTTCGAGGAACTTCTTGAGTTGCAGTAAGGGTGTGAAGGACCCTTTGGAAGTTCCAGAGTTTAGGTGTGATTAGCCTCAGGACGCCTCAGCGGAAATGGGCCTCATCTCGCCTGGAGGGCAGAACCTCCTGGATTTTCTCGAGTTGCGGCAGGTGCTCTCGACTTACGACGGGAACCTCAGGGACCCGCTGTGGTGGCGTCAGGAAAGGCCAGTCCCCATGCGAGTTGCTCGAGGCCCTCTCGGGATTCCTCTCCCGTCGATGCAGGGGCCTAAGATCTTGTGTGGAGTCGGTGCCGGAACCTGAGGATTCCTCTCCAGTGCTGACATGGATCTTGGGGTACTTCTGGAGTCTCCCCAGGGGAGTCAGTCCTCGTCTCGAGTGGGGGCATGCACGTGCACTTTCCTACCGAGCTGTAGCAGCAGTGTCGCGCTTCCCTTCGCGTGGATCAAGGGATCTGTGGCTTTCCATCAAGGCTTTCCCACGAGGCTTTCCCACAGTGCTGTCCCACGTGCCACCGTGGTGTGAGTCCAACCCCGGCTAGAAAGTCGAGACAGTGCAGGGAAAACAGGTTTCCCTGGAATGGACTGAGACATCTGGGGGACTCTGGGAATGGTGGCACAACCCTGGAGTTCCTCTCAACATTCCTGTGGAGAGCGCCTCCTCTTGAGATGCGAAGGGAACGCCGGGAATTCTTTCCCGACCACGCAGGGAAAGGATCCCTACTCTCGAGCTAGGTGGCGGAAACGGGTCTCTGCTGGATGTGGGCGGGAATCTCGTGCTTCCTCTCGAGTGGAGACCGGTTTGTCGAGGAACTTCTTGAGTTGCAGTAAAGGAGTGAAAGACCCTTTGGAAGTTCCAGATGTTAGATGCGATTAGCCTCCAGACGCCTCAGCGGAAATGGGCCTCATCTCGCCTGGAGGGGAGAACCTCCTGGATTTTCTCGAGTTGCGGCAGGTGCTCTCGACTTACGACTGGGACCTCAGGGACCCGCTCTGGTGGCTCAGGAAAGGCCAGTCCCCATGCGAGTTGCTCGGGGCCTCTCGGGATTCCTCTCCCGTCGATGCCGGGGCCTAAGACCTTGTGTGGAGATCGGTGCCGGAACCTGAGGATTCCTCTCCAGTGCTGACATGGATCTTGGGGTACTTCTGGAGTCTCCCCAGGGGAGTCAGTCCTCGTCTCGAGTGGGGGCATGCACGTGCGCTTTCCTCCCGAGCTGTAGCAGCAGTGTCACGCTTCCCTTCGCGTGGATCAAGGGATCTGTGGCTTTCCCTCGAGGCTTTCCAGAGGCTTTCCCACGAGGCTTTCCCACAGGGCTGTCCCACGTGCCACCGTGGTGTGAGTCGATCCTCGGCTTGAAAGTCGAGGCAGTGCAGGGAAAACAGGTTTCCCTGGAATGGACTGAGACATCTGGGGGACTCTGGGAATGGTGGCACGACCCTGGAGTTCCTCTCGCCTTTCCTGTGGAGAGCGCCTCCTCTTGAGATGCGACGGGAACGCCGGGAATTCTTTCCCGACCACGCAGGGAAAGGATCCCTCCTCTCGAGCTAGGAGGCGGAAACGGGGCTCCTCTGGATGTGGGCGGGACTCTCGTGCTTCCTCTCGAGTGGAGACGGGTATGTCGGGGAACTTCTTGAGTTGCAGCAAGGGTGTGAAGGACCCTTTGGAAGTTCCAGAGTTTAGGTGTGATTAGCCTCGAGACGCCTCAGTGGAAATGGGCCTCATCTCGCCTGGAGGGGAGAACCTCCTGGATTTTCTCGAGTTGCGGCAGGTGCTCTCGACTTACGACGGGGACCTCAGGGACCCGCTCTGGTGGCCTCAGGAAAGGCCAGTCCCCATGCGAGTTGCTCGGGGGCCTCTCGGGATTCCTCTCCCGTCGATGCGGGGCCTAAGACCTTGTGTGGAGTCGGTGCCGGAACCTGAGGATTCCTCTCCAGTGCTGACATGGATCTTGGGGTACTTCTGGAGTCTCCCCAGGGGAGTCAGTCCTCGTCTCGAGTGGGGGCATGCACGTGCGCTTTCCTCCCGAGCTGTAGCAGCAGTGTCACGCTTTCCTTCGCGTGGATCAAGGGATCTGTGGCTTTCCCTCGAGGCTTTCCCACGAGGCTTTCCCACGAGGCTTTCCCACAGGCTGTCCCACGTGCCACCGTGGTGTGAGTCGATCCTCGGCTTGAAAGTCGAGGCAGTGCAGGGAAAACAGGTTTCCCTGGAATGGACTGAGACATCTGGGGGACTCTGGGAATGGTGGCACGACCCTGGAGTTCCTCTCGCCTTTCCTGTGGAGAGCGCCTCCTCTTGAGATGCGACGGGAACGCCGGGAATTCTTTCCCGACCACGCAGGGAAAGGATCCCTCCTCTCGAGCTAGGAGGCGGAAACGGGGCTCCTCTGGATGTGGGCGGGACTCTCGTGCTTCCTCTCGAGTGGAGACGGGTATGTCGGAGGAACTTCTTGAGTTGCAGCAAGGGTGTGAAGGACCCTTTGGAAGTTCCAGAGTTTAGGTGTGATTAGCCTCGAGACGCCTCAGCGGAAATGGGCCTCATCTCGCCTGGAGGGGAGAACCTCCTGGATTTTCTCGAGTTGCGGCAGGTGCTCTCGACTTACGACGGGAACCTCAGGGACCCGCTGTGGTGGCGTCAGGAAAGGCCAGTCCCCATGCGAGTTGCTCGAGGCCTCTCGGGATTCCTCTCCCGTCGATGCAGGGGCCTAAGATCTTGTGTGGAGTCGGTGCCGGAACCTGAGGATTCCTTTCCAGTGCTGACATGGATCTTGGGGTACTTCTGGAGTCTCCCCAGGGGAGTCAGTCCTCGTCTCGAGTGGGGGCATGCACGTGCACTTTCCTACCGAGCTGTAGCAGCAGTGTCGCGCTTCCCTTCGTCGTGGATCAAGGATCTGTGGCTTTCCATCGAAGGCTTTCCCACGAGGCTTTCCCACAGTGCTGTCCCACGTGCCACCGTGGTGTGAGTCCAACCTCGGCTAGAAAGTCGAGACAGTGCAGGGAAAACAGGTTTCCCTGGAATGGACTGAGACATCTGGGGGACTCTGGGAATGGTGGCACAACCCTGGAGTTCCTCTCGACATTCCTGTGGAGAGCGCCTCCTCTTGAGATGCGAAGGGAACGCCGGGAATTCTTTCCCGACCACGCAGGGAAAGGATCCCTACTCTCGAGCTAGGTGAGCGGAAACGGGTCTCTGCTGGATGTGGGCGGGAATCTCGTGCTTCCTCTCGAGTGGAGACCGGTTTGTCGAGGAACTTCTTGAGTTGCAGTAAGGGTGTGAAAGACCCTTTGGAAGTTCCAGATGTTAGATGCGATTAGCCTCCAGACGCCTCAGCGGAAATGGGCCTCATCTCGCCTGGAGGGAGAACCTCCTGGATTTTCTCGAGTTGCGGCAGGTGCTCTCGACTTACGACTGGGACCTCAGGGACCCGCTCTGGTGGCCTCAGGAAAGGCCAGTCCCCATGCGAGATGCTCGGGGCCTCTCGGGATTCCTCTCCCGTCGAATGCCGGGGCCTAAGACCTTGTGTGGAGATCGGTGCCGGAACCTGAGGATTCCTCTCCAGTGCTGACATGGATCTTGGGGTACTTCTGGAGTCTCCCCAGGGGAGTCAGTCCTCGTCTCGAGTGGGGCATGCAAGTGCGCTTTCCTCCCGAGCTGTAGCAGCAGTGTCACGCTTCCCTTCGCAGTGGATCAAGGGATCAGTGGCTTTCCCTCGAGGCTTTCCCATGAGGCTTTCCCACGAGGCTTTCCCACAGGGCTGTCCCACGTGCCACCGTGGTGTGAGTCGATCCTCGGCTTGAAAGTCGAGGCAGTGTCAGGGAAAACAGGTTTCCCTGGAATGGACTGAGACATCTGGGGGACTCTGGGAATGGTGGCACGACCCTGGAGTTCCTCTCGCCTTTCCTGTGGAGAGCGCCTCCTCTTGAGATGCGACGGGAACGCCGGGAATTCTTTCCCGACACGCAGGGAAAGGATCCCTCCTCTCGAGCTAGGAGGCGGAAACGGGGTCTCCTCTGGATGTGGGCGGGACTCTCGTGCTTCCTCTCGAGTGGAGACGGGTATGTCGGGGAACTTCTTGAGTTGCAGCAAGGGTGGTGAAGGACCCTTTGGAAGTTCCAGAGTTAGGTTGATTAGCCTCAGACGCCTCAGTGGAAATGGGCCTCATCTCGCTGGAGGGGAGAACCTCCTGGATTTTCTCGAGTTGCGGCAGGTGCTCTCGACTTACGACGGGGACCTCAGGGACCCGCTCTGGTGGCCTCAGGAAAGGCCAGTCCCCATGCGAGTTGCTCGGGGGCCTCTCGGGATTCCTCTCCCGTCGATGCGGGGCCTAAGACCTTGTGTGGAGTCAGGTGCCGGAACCTGAGGATTCCTCTCCAGTGCTGACATGGATCTTGGGGTACTTCTGGAGTCTCCCCAGGGGAGTCAGTCCTCGTCTCGAGTGGGGGCATGCACGTGCGCTTTCTCCCGAGCTGTAGCAGCAGTGTCAGCGCTTCCCTTCGCGTGGATCAAGGGATCTGTGGCTTTCCCTCGAGGCTTTCCCACGAGGCTTTCCCACGAGGCTTTCCACAGGGCTGTCCCACGTGCCACCGTGGTGTGAGTCGATCCTCGGCTTGAAAGTCGAGGCAGTGCAGGGAAAAACAGGTTTCCCTGGAATGGACTGAGACATCTGGGGGACTCTGGGAATGGTGGCATGACCCTGGAGTTCCTCTCGCCTTTCCTGTGGAGAGCGCCTCTCTTGAGATGCGACGGGAACGCCGGGAATTCTTTCCCGACCAGCAGGGAAAGGATCCTCCTCTCGAGCTAGGAGGCGGAAACGGGGCTCCTCTGGATGTGGGCGGGACTCTCGTGCTTCCTCTCGAGTGGAGACGGGTATGTCGGGAACTTCTTGAGTTGCAGCAAGGGTGTGAAGGACCCTTTGGAAGTTCCAGAGTGTTAGGTGTGATTAGCCTCGAGACGCCTCAGCGGAAATGGCCTCATCTCGCCTGGAGGGGAGAACCTCCTGGATTTTCTCGAGTTGCGGCAGGTGCTCTGACTTACGACGGGGACCTCAGGACCCGCTTGGTGGCTCAGGAAAGGCCAGTCCCATGCGAGTTGCTCGGGGCCTCTCGGGATTCCTCTCCCGTCGATGCGGGGCCTAAGATCCTTGTGTGGAGTCGGTGCCGGAACCTGAGGATTCCTCTCCAGTGCTGACATGGATCTTGGGTACTTTCTGGAGTCTCCCACGGGGAGTCAGTCCTCGTCTCGAGTGGGGCATGCACGTGCAGCTTTCCTACGAGCTGTAGCAGCAGTGCTCGCGCTTTTCCCTTGGTGGATCAGTGACTTTGATCAGAAGGCATTTCGCTCGGCTTTCGCATGAGGGCTTTCCCACGAGGCTTTTCCCACAAGGCGCTGTCCACGTGCCAACCGTGGTGTGAGTAAACCTCGACTTGCAAGTCGAGGACAGTGCAGCGAAAAACTATGTTTCGCCTGGAATAGGACTGAGACCATCTGGGGGACTCTGGCAAATTGGTGGTCTACAACCCTGGAGTTCCTCTCGCCTGATTCCTGTGGAGAAGTGCCTCCTCTTGAATATGAGACGGGAATGCCGGAACTTCCTTTC
>NW_017201155.1:0-6778 GCF_001704415.2 Capra hircus | reverse complement strand
ATAGACGGGAGAGGAATCCCGAGAGGCCCCGAGCATACTCGCATGGGAACTGGCCTTTCCTGAGGCCACCAGAGCGGGTCCCTGAGGTCCCCGTCGTAAGTCGAGAGCACCTGCCGCAACTCGAGAAAATCCAGGAGGTTGTCCCCTCCAGGCGAGATGAGGCCCATTTCCGCTGAGGCGATTCGAGGCTAATCACACCTAACCTCTGGAACTTCCAAGGGGTCCTTCACACCCTTGCAGCAACTCAAGAAGTTCCCCGACATATCCGTCTCCACTCGAGAGGAATCACGAGACTCCCGCCCACATCCAGAGGAGCCCCGTTTCGCGCCTCCTAGCTCGAGAGGAGGGATCCATTCCCTGTGTGCTCGGGAAAGAATCCTGGCGTTCCCGTCGCATCTCAAGAGGCGTGACTCTCCACAAGTAAGGCAAGAGGAACTCCAGGGTCGTGCCACCATTTACCAGAGTCCCCAGGTGTCTCAGTCCATTCCAGGGAAACCTGTTTCCCTGCACTGCCTCGAATTTTCAAGCCGAGGTTCGACTCACACCACGGTGGCACGTGGGACAGACCTGTGGAAAGCCTCATGGGAAAACCTCCTGGAAGGCCTCGAGGGAAAGCCACAGATCCCTTGATCCACGCGAAGGGTAGCGTGACACGGCTTCTACAGCTCGGGAGGAAATCGCACGTGCATGCCCCCCCACTCGAGACGAGGACTGACTCCCCTGGGGAGACTCCAGAAGTACCCAAGATCCATGTCAGCACTGGAGAGGAATCCTCAGGTTCCGGCACCGACTCCACACAAGGTCTTAGGCCCGGCATCGACGGGAGAAGAATCCCGCGAGGATCCCGAGCAACTCGCAAGGGTACTGGCCTTTCCTGAGGCCACCAGAGCGGGTCCCTGAGGTCCCCTTCTTAAGTCAAGAGCACCTGTCGCAACTCGAGAAACTCCAGGAGGTTCTCCCCTCCAGGCGAGATGAGGCCCATTTCCAATGAGGGCGTCTCGAGCTTATCACATCTAACATCTGGAACTTCAAGGGTCCTTCACACCCTGCTGCAACTCAAGAAGTTCCCCGACTTACCCGTCTCCACACGAGAGAAGACAGAGAGAGTTCTGCTCACATCCAGGGGAGCCCCGTGTCCGCCTCCTAGCTCGAGAGGAGGGATCCTTTCCCTGCGTGGTCGGGAAAGAATTCTCGGCATTCCGTCGCATCTCAAGTGGAGGCGCTCTCCACAGGAAAGGCGAGAGGAACTCCAGGGTCGTGCCACCTTTCCCTGAGTCCCCAGATGTCTCAGTCCATTCCAGGGAAACCTGTTTCCCCCGGCACTTCCTAGACTTTCAAACCGAGGATCGACTGACACCACGGTGACACGTGGGACATCACTGTGGGAAAGCCTCGTGGAAAGCCTGGTGGGAAAGCGTTGTGGGAAAGCCTCGAGGGAAAGTTACAGATCCCTTGATCCTCGCGAAGGGAAGCTCAACACTGCTGCTACAGCTCGGAGGAAAGCGCAGGTGCATGCCCCCACTCGAGACGAGGACTGACTCCCCTGGGGAGACTCCAGAAGTACCCCAAGATCCATGTCAGCACTGGAGAGGAATGCTCAGTTTCCGGCACCGACTCCACACAAGGTCTTAGGCCCAGGCTTGGACGGGAGAGGAATCCCGAGAGGCCCCCGAGCAACTCGCATGCGGACTGGCCTTTCCTGAGGCCACCAGAGCGGGTCCTGAGGTCCCTGTCGTAAGTCGAGAGCACCTGCCACAACTCGAGAAAAATCCAGGAGGTTCTCCCCTCCAGGCGAGATGAGGCCCATTTCCGCTGAGGTGTCTCGAGGCTAATCACACCTAACTTCTGGAACTTCCAAAGGGTCCTTCACACCCTTGCTGCAACTCAAGAAGTTCCCCAACATACCCGTCTCCACACGAGAGGAAGCACGAGACTCCCGCCCTCATCCAGAGGAGCCCCGTTTCCGCCACCTAGCTAGAGAGGAGGGATCCTTCCCCTGCGTGGTCGGGAAAGAATTCCCGGCGTTTCCGTCGCATCTCAAGAGGAGGCGCTCTCCACAGGAAAGGCGAGAGGAACTCCAGGGTCGTGCCACTATTCCCAGAGTCCCCCAGATGTCTCAGTCCATTCCAGGGATACCTGTTTTCCTGCACTGCCTCGACTTTCAAGCCGAGGATCGACTCAAACCAAGGTGGCTCGTGGGACAGCCCTGTGGAAAGCCTTGGGAAAGCCTCGAGGGAAAGCCTCGAGGGAAAGCCACAGATCCCTTGATCCAAGCGAAGGGAAGCGAGACACTGCTGCTACAGCTCGGGAGAAAGCGCAAGTGCAAGCCCCCACTCGAGACGAAGACTGACTCCCCTGGGGAGACTCCAGAAGTACCCCAAGATGCATGTCAGCACTGGAGAGGAATTGGCAGGTTCCAGCACTGACTCCACACAAGGTCTTAGGCCCAGCATCGACGGGAGAGGAAACCCGAGAGGCCCCCGAGAGGCCCCCGAGCAACTCGCATGGGTACTGGTCTTTCCTGAGGCCACCAGAGCGGGTCCCTGAGGTCCCCGTCATAAGTCAAGAGCACCTGCCACAACTCGAGAAAGTCCAGGAGGTTCTTCCCTCCAGGCGAGATGAGGCCCATTTCCACTGAGGGGTCTCGAGCCTAATCACACCTAAACTCTGGAACTTCCAAAGGGTCCTTCACACCCTTGCTGCAACTCAAGAAGTTCCCCGACATACCCGTCTCCACTCGAGAGGAAGCACGAGAGTCCGCCCACATCGACAGGAGCCCCGTTTCCGCCTCCTAGATCGAGAGGAGGGATCCTTTCCCTGCGTGGTCGGGAAAGAATTCCCGGCGGTCCCGTCGCATCTCAAGTGGAGGCGCTCTCCACAGGAAAGGCGAGAGGAACTCCAGGGTCGTGCTACATTCCCAGAGTCCCCAGATGTCTCAGTCCATTCCAGGGAAACCTGTTTTCCCTGCACTGCCTCGACTTTCAAGCCGAGGATCGACTCACACCACGGTGGCACGTGGGACAGCTCTGTGGGAAAGCCTCGTGGGAAAGCCTCGAGGGAAAGCCAGAGATCCCTTGATACACGCGAAGGGAAGCGCGACACTGCTGCTACAGTTCGGAAGGAAAGCGCACGTGCATGCCCCCACTCGAGACGAGGTCTGACTCCCCTGGGGAGGCTCCAGAAGTACCCCAAGATCCATGTCAGCACTGGAGAGGAATCCTCAGGTTCCGGCACCGGCTCCACACAATATCTTAGGCCCCGGCATCTACGGGAGAGGAATCCTGAGAGGCCCCCGAGCAACTCCCATGGGGACTGGTCTTTCCTGAGGCCACCAGAGCGGGTCCCTGAGGTCCCCGTCGTAAGTCGAGAGCACCTACTGCAACTCGAGAAAATCCAGGAGGTTCTCCCCTCCAGGCGAGATGAGGCCCATTTCCGCTGAGGCGTCTGGAGGCTAATCACACCTAAACTCTGGAACTTCCAAAGGGTACTTCACACGCTTGCTGCAACTCAAGAAGTTCGCCGACATACCCGTCTCCACTGGAGAGGAAGCACGAGAGTCCTGCCCACATCCAGAAGAGCCCCGTTTCACCTCTTGCTCCGGAGGGATCCTTTCCCTGCGTGGTCGGGAAAGAATTCCCGGGGTTCCCGTCGCATCTCAAGAGGAGGCGCTCTCCACAGGAAAGGCGAGAGGAACTCCAGGGTCGTGCCACCATTCCCAGAGTCCCCCAGATGTCTCAGTCCATTCCAGGGAAACCTGTTTTCCCTGCACTGCCTCAACTTTCAAGCCGAGGATCGACTCACACCACGGTGGCACGTGGGACAGCCCGGTGGGAAAACCTCGAGGGAAAGCCTCGTGGGAAAGCCTCTAGTGAAAGCCACAGAACCCATGATCCACGCGAAGGGAATCGTGACACTGTGGCTACAGCTCGGTAGGAAAGCGCACATGCATGCCCCCACTCGAGACGAGGACTGACTTCCCTGGGGAGACTCCAGAAGTACCTCAAGATACATGTCAGCACTGGAGAGGAATCCTCAGGTTCCGGCAGCGACTCCACTCAAGGTCTTAGGCCCCGGCATCGACGGGCGAGGAATCCCGAGAGGCCCCCGAGCAACTCGCATGGGGACTGGGCTTTCCTGAGGCCACCAGAGCGCGGTTCCTGAGGTCCCCGTCGTAAGTCGAGAGCACCTGCCGCAACTCGAGAAAAATCCAAGAGGTTCTCCCTCCAGGAGACATGAGGCCCATTTCCCCTGAAGCGTCTCGTGGCTAATCACACCTGACCTCTGGAATCTCCAAAGGGTCCTTCACACCCTTGCTGCAACTCAAGAAGTTCCCTGACATACCCGTCTCCACTCGAGAGGAAGCACGAGAGTCCCGCCCACATCCAGAGGAGCCCCGTTTCCGCCTCCTAGCTCGAGAGGGGAGATCCTTTCCCTGCGTGGTCGGGAAAGAATTCCCAGCGTTCCCATCGCATCTCAAGAGGAGGCACTCTCCACAGGAAAGGCGAGAGGAACTCCAGGGTCGTGCCACCATTCCCAGAGTCCCCCAGATGTCTCAGTCCATTCCAGGGAAACCTGTTTTTCCCTGCACTGCCTCGACTTTCAAGCCGAGGATCGACTCACACCACGGTGGCACGTGGGACAGCCCTGTGGGAAAGCCTCGTGGGAAAGCCACAGATCCCTTGATCCACGCGAAGGGAAGCGTGACACTGCTGCTACAGCTCGGGAGGAAAGCGCACGTGCATGCCCCGCCTCGACACGAGGACTGACTCCCCTGGGGAGACTCAGGAAGTACCCCAACATCCATGTCAGCACTGGAGAGGAATCCTCAGGTTCTGGCACCGACTCCACTCAAGGTCTTATGCCCGGGTCCAGCCCCGGTGGATCCAGGGAATTCGAAGCGTGGACGACCTTGGCGTGGAAAGACTTGGTTATTTATTAATGTAAGATTAGATTAGGAAACTATAGTGTAGTAAGAAGATGAAGTGGAGTAAGAGGGCTGAATAGCTTGGTTTATCCGGACGGCCAATAAAATTCCAGACAAGGAATTTGCACCACCTACGTTGGGCCACCGGCGCCCGCTTGAATATCTAAGGGTGCCTCGCCTTAAGCTCCCTTTCGTGCGGGTCTTAACAGCCAGGGCAAGTAAGTAGACCTGGCGAGCCTCCGCACTCCAGGTGGAGATTCAGCCTGAAGTTAAAGTAAAGAGCAGAGAGAAGGAAAGGTAGAGAAGAAGAAAGAGAGAGAAAGACACGGGGGGAGCCAGAGTCCCAAGAAACCAGGCTGAGAGACTAGTTCGAGAAGCTGGTCCGAGAAATTGGCCCCCGGCCCCTGGCCTCCTCCTTTATTGTTCAGAAGGCCTTTTATACTTTTGATAAAACATGGAGATCAATGGATAACACAAAATTATGTAGTGTTCGCAACCCAGATTCTTTCTGTATATCATTTTGTATACAAAAGGTCTCAGGTGATTTACATTATCTTCTGGCCAAAAGGCTTGTTAAACACTTTTTGGCTCTCTTCCTTAATGAATGTTAATTTTGTTTCCCCAGAAGTGTTTTTCTTTAATCTGCATCTCCTTAAAGCATTAAAGTTACATCTCTATAGAACAAAGGTGCAGTGGGTTATAACAAAGAAGGTACTTAACTCAAAGATCTAATGTTGCTAATACCAGGTCTACTACTTGTTTTTCTATATACCAACTATATCTAAAAAATAAAGGATATGAAAATTTGGCAGCAAGCATTGACCCAAAAAATGAAACTTTTAATCAGTCCTATTCTAAAGATTTTGACTCCTCGGAAGCTCCTGCATTCCTAGGATGTTTTAAGCTTCCTGTGCCTCCTGCGGTCAGGAGGCCTCAAACAATCACAAGCGCAGCTGTACGAGTCCTACAGGCAGGCTAGAAAGCCATCAGAGGGTTTTTGGATTGAAACACTCTTTCAAATGCAGAAGACTAACGCCCTGAATTGACTTTTTCCAGAAAAGGTCAGAAGAGTGAAAAAGCAGAGCGAAAAAACCGGCGGCAGATTTTTGTTGGGGTACATGCTTAAAATTTCCAGAGGGGTCCCTGAAGTCTGAGCACGCCTTGCGTATGTCAGCTTCCTTCCTCATAGCCTTGTCACGGGCGGGCTTCCTCACACTGGCTCCGGCAGTCTTAGGCCCCGGCATCGACGGGAGAGGAATCCCGAGAGGCCCCCGAGCAACTCGCATGCGGACTGGCCTTTCCTGAGGCCACCAGAGCGGGTCCCTGAGGTCCCCGTCGTAAGTCGAGAGCACCTGCTGCAACTCGAGAATATCCAGGAGGTTCTCCCCTCCAGGCGAGATGAGGCCCATTTCCGCTGAGGCGTCTCGAGGCTAATCACACCTAAACTTCTGGAACTTCCAAAGGGTCCTTCACACCCTTGCTGCAACTCAAGAAGTTCCCCGACATACCCGTCTCCACTCGAGAGGAAGCACGGGAGTCCCGCCCACATCGACAGGAGCCCCGTTTCCGCCTTCTAGATCGAGAGGAGGGATCCTTTCCCTGCGTGGTCGGGAAAGAATTCCGGCGGTCCCGTCGCATCTCAAGTGGAGGCGCTCTCCACAGGAAAGGCGAGAGGAACTCCAGGGTCGTGCTACATTCCCAGGGTCCCCCAGATGTCTCAGTCCATTCCAGGGAAACCTGTTTTCCCTGCACTGCCTCGATTTTCAAGCCGAGGATCGACTCACACCACGGTGGCACGTGGGACAGCTCTGTGGGAAAGCCTCGTGGGAAAGCCTCGTGGAAAGCTCGAGGGAA
>NW_017201154.1:0-6778 GCF_001704415.2 Capra hircus | reverse complement strand
GAGAGCACCGTTTCCGCCTCCTAGCTCGAAGAAATCCGGGCGTTCCCGTCGCACCTGAGAAGAGGAGGCGCTCTCCACAGAAAGGCGAGAGGAACTCCAGGGTCGTGCCACATTCCCAGAGTCCCACCAGATGTCTCAGTCCATTTCCAGGGAAAACTGTTTTCCCTGCACTGCCGCGACTTTCAAGCCGAGGATCGACTCACACCACGGTGGCACGGGACAGCCCTGTGGGAAAGCCTCGTGGGAAAGCACAGATCCCTTGATCCAGGCGAAGGGAAAGCATGACACTGCTGCCACAGCTCCGGAGGTAAGCGCACGTGCATGCGCCCACTCAAACGAGGACTGACTCCCCTGGGAGACTCCAGAAGTACCCCAAGATCCATGTCAGCACTGCAGAAGAATCCTCAGGTTCCGGCACCGACTCCACACAAGGTCTTAGGCCCCGGCCTCGATGGTAGAGGAATCCCGAGAGGCCCCCCGAGCAACTCGCATGTGGACTGGCCTTTCCTGAGGCCACCAGAGCGGGTCCCTGAGGTCCCCGTCGTAAGTCGAGAGCACCTGCCGCAACTCGAGAAAATCCAGGAGGTTCTCCCCTCCAGGCGAGATGAGCCCATTTCCGCTGAAGCGTCTGGAGGCTAATCACACCTAACCTCTGGAACTTCCAAAGGGTCCTTCACACCCTTGCTGCCACTCAAGAAGTTCCCTGACATACCCGTCTCCTCTCGATAGGAAGCACGAGGGTCCCGCCCACATCCAGAGGAGCCCCTTTCCGCCTCGTAGCTCGAGATGTGGGATCCTTTCCCTGCTTCGTCGGGAAAGAATTCCCGGCGTTCCCGTCGCATCTCAAGTGGAGGCGCTCTCCACAGGAAATGCGAGAGGAACTCCAGAGTCGTGCCACCATTCCAAGAGTCCCCTAGATGTCTCAGTCCATTCCAGAGGAACCTGTTTTCCCTGCACTGCCTCGACTTTCACGCCGAGGTTCGACTCACACCTCGGCGGCATGTGGGACAGCCCTCTGGGATAGCCTCGTGGTAAAGCCTGGAGGAAAAGCCACAGATCACTTGATCCACGCGACCGGAAGCGTGACACTGCTGCTACAGCTCGGGAGGAAAGCGCACGTGCATGCCCCCATTCGAGACGAAGACTGACTTCCCTGGGGGGGCTCCAGAGCTACCCCAAGATCCATGTCAGCACTGTAGAGGAATCCTCAGGTTCCTGCCCCAACTCCTCACAAGGTCTTTTTTTTTCTTTCCTTTTTACTCTTTTCTTTGCATTTATTTAAACACAGTTCTCAAAAATTTTGAGTGAAATTGGGCCTCCTTTGGTAAGCAAAGAACCTGAAATTAGTATTTAAAAAAATGAACAGGCAAAGTCTTCAGATCATCCACAACACAGGTGTAGTGTTCCCTTCTTTTTTCTCAAAACTCTGAACCACCCAGTTTTTCCATATAGTCTTAAAAGCTAGAAGAACAAGAGTACATTTGTGGTGGAATATTATTTTCACTTGCTGATTACTAATTGAAATACCATTATCCCCTTCTAACAGCTTTAAGAAATAGCCTTTTTAAGGCATACATTGTGCAACTCATCTTATTCCCTGCTATGTATAATACAGATTACATAAAGGCTGTCAAAGTCACATTTATATAAGCATTAAGCATTTGCTGTATTGAAAGATCTTTAGTTTTTAACACTAGCAGTATAGAGTTACAGAGCGTAATTTTTATCACTTAACTGCAGGTATATTAAGTATGGTATGTTTCATGGACTCGAGGAAAACGGGCATTTTTTTCTTTAATTTACTACTGACAATCTAATCAGAACAGTTCTCCTAAGCATTGATATGTTAGAAAGAAAAGTAAAAACCAAACGTTATTGTTGCTTTTTGCCATTTGGTAGCATTTTACACACAGGCTTCAATCTTCAGAATACCCTGTATTCAGTAGAAAAACCATTTAAATGAAGTTCTGTACAATAGAAACTTCTCAGCAGTCAAAATTTTAGACTGTAAAAAAATACATGTAAAACATACTTTTCTGAAAACACTTAACTTTGAACAAAGCACCGAACTACACAAATGCAGAATGAAAACAGCATTTCAACTCCACCAAAAGTAGTCATCATAAAAGGTGTAAAAGTCACCTAACTTCACCAGGCACTGTTCACTTTTTAAACAGGAGACAATAAAAAATATTGTCCACAAACAATATCCCAACTCTAGGGCAGGTTTCAGAAAGTCTTCATCTTCATGCTTTAATAGCGATGAGGTGAGTATGATCGAGATCTGGAACGTGATCTGTATCCTCCACGACTATAGTAGGAGAAGGTGACCGTCTTCTGTATTTCTGATCCCTGTCTTGAGCAGCTCTCCATCCTCCTCCTCCTCCTCCTCCTCCTCCTCCTCTGTACGATCTGCTGTAATAGTCCCGATCATCATAGCCTCGATCATATCCTCTGTCATAGTAATCTCGACGGCGTGAGCTGCCATAGGTAGGTCTCCCCATGTAAATTCCTGCTGTTGGAGTATGTGGTCTTTTCGTTATGGAGAAGTCAACTCTGATCCTACATCCATCAAGCTCCATTCCATTGGCACGCTCTTTTGCTTCCTTGGCATCATCTACATTTTCAAAGTATACAAAGGCAAATCCTCTTGAACGTCTAGACTGCTGGTCATATACAATAGATACATCAGCAATTGGGCCATATTTAGAGAACATTTCTCTTAGATCTCTTTCTGTAGTATACAAGCTCAATCCAAATACTCCAAGACAACAGTTAGGATCAGGATTTGCCCGATTCCCAACATGACGCCAGCGAGTAGACATGGGAGAATGACTGTGGCTATGCCGTCTTCGATAATCTCTGCTGTAAGATCTGCTACGAGATCTTCTATGGGACCGGGACCGAGATCGTGACCTTGTATAATGCCTCCGAGAACTTCTTCTGGATCTAGACCTAGATTCCGATCTGGACCTGGACTTTGATCTGGAACGCCTGGAATCTTCCTTGGAGCGAGACCTTGCAGGGGTATGACTTGCAGATTTCCCAGATCCATGAGCACTTCCGCTTCTGGAAGCAGAACGGGATTCCCCCTCGCCGTAGTTCTCCTCGCCGCTGTCGCTCATGACTTTCACTGCTGTCGCCGCTCGATGTGCTTCAATCGAAGCTGCCAACCTCTCGCACCTTCAGTGTAGAGGCTCCGCCGCAGCCTCACACCACACACCGGTGCCCCAGGCACTGAGAACCGAAACGCTCCGCGCCGCCTCCGCTCGGGCTCTCCACACAAGGTCTTAGGCCCCGGCATCGACGTGAGAGGAATCCTGAGAGGCCCCCTAGCAACTCCCATGGGCACTGGCCTTTTCTGAGGCCACAGGAGCGGGTCCCTGAGGTCCCCATGCTAAGACGAGAGCACCTGCTCCAACTCAAGATAATCCAGGAGGTTCTCCCCTCCAGGCGAGATGAGGCCCATTTCCCCTGAGGCATCTCGAGGCTAATCACACACCTAACCTCTGGAACTTCCAAAGGGTCTTTGACACCCCTGCGGCAAGTCAAGAAGATCACCGACATACCCGTCTCCACTCGAGATGAAGCACGAGGGTCCCACCCACATCCAGAGGAGCCCCGTTTCCGCCTCGTATCTAGAGAGGAGGGATCCTTTCCCTGCGTGGTCGGGAAAGAATTCCTGGCGTTCCCGTCGCATCTCAAGAGGAAGTGCTCTCCACAGGAAAGGCCAGAGGAACTCCAGGGTCGTGCCACCATTCCAAGAGTTCCCCAGATGTCTCAGTCCATTCCAGAGGAACCTGTTTTCCCTGCACTGCCATGACTTTCACGCCGAGGATCGTCTCACACCAAGGTGGCATGTGGGACAGCCCTGTGGGAAAGCCTCATGGGAAAGCCTAGAGGGAAAGCCACAGATCCCTTGATCCACGCGACGGGAAGCGTGACACTGCTGCTACCGCTCAGGAGGAAAGCGCACGTGCATGCCCCCACTCGAGACGAGGACTGACTCCCCTGGGGAGACTCCAGAAGTACCACAAGATCCATGTCAGCACTGGAGAGGAATCTTCAGGTTCCAGCCCCGACTTCACACAAGGTCTTAGGCCCCGGCATCGACAGGAGAGGAATCCTGAGAGGCCCCCTAGAAACTTGAATGGGGACTGGCCTTTCCTGAGGCCACCAGAGCTGGCCCCTGAGGTCCCGTCGTAAGTCGAGAGCACCTGCCGCAACTCGAGAAAATCCAGGAGGTTCTCCCCTCCAGGCGAGATGAGGCCCATTTCCACTGAGGTGTCTCGAGGCTAATCACACCTAACCTCTGGAACTTCCAAAAGGTACTTTACACCCTTGCTGCAACTCAAGAAGTTCCCCGACATACCCGTCTCCACTCGAGAATAAGCAAGATGGTCCCCCCTACATCCACAGGAGGCGCGTTTCCGCCTCGTCGCTCGAGATGAGGGATCCTTTCCTTCCGGGGACCAGCGTGAGGAATTCCGCCTATGGCAAAGGTCATGAGGAAGGAGGCTTGGCATGCGCAAAGGCGTGATCAAGCCTCAGGTAAACCCCTGTTCCCGAGCATCGAACCCCAAAACCAGAGTCTGTTTTATGCTCTCACCTACACTTCTGACTTTACGGGGGCTCTCCCCCATAACTGTTTCTCTCGGAGAAGAAGTAAACGTGCAGCTTCAAGGCAATAAATATTCTTGGGCATGACAAGAGTGTTTCAGCTTGCCGACTCCTCTGAAGGTTATCTAGCCCACCTTTATAGGTTTGTCCGGCCACATGTGATTGTTTACAGCCTCCCAACCTGAGAGGCATGAGATGTTTTAGACTTACTAAAGGCAAATTATTTTGGGGAGTTAGAAATTATTAGTATAGTTGGTTAGGAATTATATTGGTGAAGGGTTCTTCATTTGTTGTGTCAAAAATTGCTGCTAATTCCCTGCTCTGGGTGGGACAAGGATATTTTAGGTCAAACCTCTCTGCTGACAGACCAGCTTGTGTGACAGGATTATCCATACTGCTGCCACTAGGCACAAGATTGTTTACTGCCTCTCAACTGTAAACAGCACAGAGAGTTTTGGAGTATTTTGAGAGTCTTAATTAGCATAGGACTTTTTCTTCTTGTTGAGTCAATGATTGCCACCAGGCCTCCATATCCTTAGGCACTTGGGAATATATTAATCAATGTATTTGGAATATAGCAAAGGAAATATAGCAGTTTTTGATGTTAGCAATACTAGACTTTTTGAGTTAATGGATTTTCACTTTTGTAATAGATCACTGTACTTTGTTATATATCACTGTGTCCTTTCTATGTAAGAATGTAACTTTATCATATCTTAAGACTAAATAGATCTTAAGGGGAGAATTGATGAAAGGATTTTCATTTGTTAGGCTGATGTTTGCTGATAAATCTCCATGTTCCCTACCCTTATAATGAATATAACTAGTATATAGGAGAAATAAGTATTAACCTTTAAGCATATAGGAGAAATAAGAATTCACCTTTAAGACTAATCATGTTAACCTTGGGTTAAATAAATTCCTTTCTTGATTGTAACTCACTACACCCTCACCCTATAGGAATGTAACTTTATTTGGAGGGTGGTGCCTGGTTTAAGAAAAAAAACCCTTGGAAGAAATAAGTTTATTTGGTTATCAGAAAGAAAGGATCATAAAATGTCAGCAGGTCTCATTCATGGCCAGAAGATGATGTAAGATCCCTAAGACCTTTTTTTTATACATTTATGTGAAGCACCTGATTTTGATAAAGGTCAGGATGCCGACTCCTGCGTGACTCTGTATTCATCCCTATGTGTAACAAGAGGTATACAAGCAAAACCAAAAATAAAGAAATCAGATCAGTTTCCGGAAAGACTGATTCCCCCATGTCGCTTCTTTTTTGCTCCCGTTTTTCTGGCTGAATTCTCTACTGGAGGATGGATGCTATTCCACGTAATCCAAGTTATTCAGCCTCTTTTTCTCCAATAATCTTCCTACTACACAATCCATTTCTAATCTCTTTATATCTGGGATTAAATATGTATATTTCCAAAGACGACGACTACGTCCCCACCTTCGAATCACGCTGGATCCACCGGGGCTGGACCACGGGACTTTCCCTGCTTGGTCGGGAAAGTATTCCCGGCGTTCCCACCGCATCTCAAGAAGAGGCGCTCTCCACAGGAAAGGCGAGAGGAACTCCAGGGTCGTGCCACAATTCCAAGAGTCCCCCAGATGTCTCAGTCCATTCCAGAGGAACCTGTTTTCCCTGCACTGCCTTGATTTTCACGCCGAGGATCGACTGGCACCATGGTGGCACGTGGGACAGCGATGTGGGAAAGCCTCGTGGGAAAGCCTCGAGGGAAAGCCCCGTGAGAAATACCTCGAGGGAAAGACATAGATCTCTTGATCACGCGACGGGCAGCGTGACACTGCTACTGCAGCTCAGGAGGTAAGCGTTCTTGCATGATCCCGCTGAGAAGAGGACTGACACCCCTGGGGAGACTCAAGAAGTACCCCAAGAACCATGTCACCACGGGGAGAGGAATCCTCAGGTACCGGCCTCGACTTCACACAAGGTCTTAGGCCCCACCATCGACGGGAGAGGAATCCTGAGAGGCCCCGTAGCCACTCGGATGGGAACTGGCCTTTCCTGACGCCACCAGAGCGGGTCCCTGAGGTCCCAGCGTACGTTGAGAACACCTGCCACAATTCGAGAAATCCAGGATTCTCTTGGCAATGAGGCCAATTTCCGCTGAGGCACTCGAGGCTAATCACA
>NW_017201153.1:0-6779 GCF_001704415.2 Capra hircus | reverse complement strand
AACAGATGATGAAAACAATTATAAATCAATGAAAGGTAAAGAAACTCATAGTCTGTTATCAAAAATTGCATTCTAAGAAAACTTTGTTCTCTTAACCTAGAGAGGAGACTAAATTCCATCTGGTACCAGCTTACCAGAAGACAAACAAACAAACAAACAAATTATCGGTAAGCTTAAAAAAAGTATATTCCATATATCTTGAAGTAGCAGTATTTCTGCAAAGGCATCAGTGTGAAACCATAGAGGACATGGTTAAAACCTGATTAAATAGAAATTGACAATGTAATCTGGTCATGCTGCGACTTGAAATGCTTTAATATGAATAACTGGAATTATAACTGACAGCATTTGACCAGGACATATCAGATTTTCACGGATGTCAGATAATTTCTAGATATCTATATTAGGAACTGAAGGAATCTTTGAACCTAGGAAAGAAAACAACAGTCTCAAGGCCCTTGCTGAATCATCTATCAGCAAGGAATGTCTTTGCAAGGATCGCAAAGTGAAGGGAAAATACACGACCTGCCTCTGCAACTTTGGTCCTCTGAGCAGATCTGGAGGTCTCCCTTTGTATAAGCTAACCTGTTCCTTCCAAATAGAGGTTTGCAACACAAAACAAGTGGCCGCCTATTCTTCCCGAAGGAGGCTCTCTTTCCCACATCCTGCGAACTCCCTTTCCCAGCCTCCTGGAAAAGCGCTTCTTGCAGTTCTTTCAGAAAATCCTATGGACGGAGAAGCCTGGTAGGCTGCAGTCCGTGGGTCGCTGAGGGTCGGACACGACTGAGCGACTGCACTTTCATTTTCACTTTCATGCATTGGAGAAGGCAATGGCAACCCACTTACTGTTCTTGCCTGGAGAATCCCAGGGACGGGGAGCCTAGTGGGCTACCGTCTATGGCGTCGCACAGAGTCGAACACGACTGAAGCAACTTAGCAGCAGCAGCAGCAGCAGTTCCCTTTCTTAGGGGCAGTTATCCCTGAGATTGGGACCTGGAAAGGCAGAGCCACCTCCACACACACGTCTTTTCTGTCCCTTTCCTCTGGAGGAGAGCTCTAGTGAGCCTAGGTCTGTCAGGAAAATTCTTGGCTTTGACGGGATCCCACCCAGGTGTGTGAACCTGCATACCCGACCTAGGGGCCACAGGGCACCTGTTTTGCTCGAGTGGGTCCTGGAGGGGTGCAGCATAGCAAGAGCTTAAAATCCATCCAATTTGTCTTTTTTTTTTACCTCGGAGAGAACGAGTTGCTCCACCTCCACCCTTTGGCAGTGTGGAGGGAAGAGGGCACCACCCTCTCCCAAAGGGGACATAGGGCCTACCAGGAGAGAAAGGCCCCTTGAGGAGCTGAGCCCAGGTAGGCAGCCAGTGATGTCAAGCACACTCCGCTGCTTGCTTCTTCATGGGCACTCCCACGATCTGCTAGGAATGTCTTTGCAAGGATCTCAAAGGGAAGGGGAGATACATGGCCCTGTCTCTGGAACTTCAGTCCTCTGAGCAGATCTGGAGGTCTTGAGTTGTATAAGCAAACCTGTTCCTTCCAAATAGAGGCTTGCAAACACACCCCGGTGGTTGCCTCTTCTTCCCGAAGAAGTCTTTCTTTCCCCACATGCTGCGAACTCCCTGTCCCAACCTCCAAGAATAGCGCTTCTTGCCATTCCTTTCTTAGAGGCAGTTATCCCTGAGCTTGGGGCCGTAGGGAGTAGCCCCACACTCACAGGGAAAGGCAAAGACTCCTCCATACATCTCCTCTATCCCCTTTGCTCTGGAGGAGAGCTCTAGTGAGCCTAGGTCTTTCAGGAAAATTCTTGGCTTGGACAGGATCTCACCCTGTTTGTGAACCTGCATACCAACCAGGGGCCACAGAGCACCTGTTTCAGTAAAGTGGGCCCTGAAAGGGTGCAGCCTAGCAAGAGCTTGAAAATCCATTCAATTGCTGTTTTTGTACCTCTGACAGAGCGAGCTTGGCTCCACCCTTTGGCAGTGAGGAAAAAAGAGGCATGACACCCTCCCCAAGGGGACATGGGGCCTACTTCGAGAGGAAAGGCCCTTGTGGAGCTGAGGCCAGGAAGGCACACAGTCGTGTCAAACACACTCCCACTGCTTGCTTCTTCAGGGGCACTCCCGCTATCAGCTAGGAATGTCTTTGCAATGATCACAAAGGGAAGGGGAGATACAGGGCCCTGCTTCTGGACCTCCGGTGCTCTGAGCAAATCTCGAGGTCTCCCGTTGTTGGTCAAGGTCAAGGTCAAGTCAAGTTCAAGTTCAAGGTCAAGTTCAAGTTCAAGTCAAGTCAAGTTCAAGTTCAAGTTCAAGTCAAGTTCAAGTTCAAGCTTCAAGGTTTTAAGTTCAAGTTCAAGGTCAACTTCAAGGTCAAAGTTTCAAGTCAAGGTCAAGTCAAGTTCAAGTGAAGTTCAAGGTCAAGGTCCAAGTTTCAAGTCAAGTTCAAGTCAAGTTCAAGTTCAAGTCAAGGTCAAGTTCAAGTTCAAGTTCAAGTTCAAGTTCAAGTTCAAGTTCAAGTTCAAGTTCAAGTTCACAAGTCACAAGTCAAGTTCAAGTTCAAGTTCAAGTTCAACAAGTTCAAGTCAAGTCAAGTTCAAGTTTCAAGGTCAAGTTCAAGTTCAAGTTCAAGTCAAGTTCAAGTTGAAGTTCAAGGTCAAGTTCAAGTTCAAGGTTCAAGTTCAAGGTCAAGGTCAAGGTCAAGGTCAAGTTCAAGGTCAACAGCAAGGGCAGGGCAAGGCAGCCCAAGACCAAGGCAAGGGCAACGGCAACGCCAAGGCAAGGCCAAGGCCAGGCCAAGGCAAAGGCCAAGGCCACAAAGCGACGCCCAAACCCGTAACGCCTGACAAAAGGCAGAAGCCACTAGGCCCCTGTGCAGAGGAAGCCACTGAAGGCAGCAAGGCCACAGAGCTCCCCGACTCCCATTCCCACATGAAGATGTGAGGATAAAGGGCCTCATCCCAGCAAAGCACCCGCTCCCACCACCCCAACCCCGGCCCCGCCCCGCAGCACGCCCCCTGAAACAACACTGTCTTCCCAGAAAAGAGAACGGAGAAGCCATGTGTGTGCCAAAGGAGCAAGATGAACGAACGATGCCACGCCCTCCGAATTTGGGCACACCTGACGCCTCGGAACCCCGGGCCTGGCCGATGGGTCCCAGCCGTTCTCGGGTGGGAGGGGGGTCAACACATTGGCCGAGAGCCCTTGCCCAGGCCACCGCAAATCCCCTGAGATGTGATCCGACCACAGGGACGCGAGGGCAAACGTACCGCTTGAGGTGCTGGAGGAGCCGGACGAAGCCATGGTGGGAGAGGCACACGGGCACGCTGCAGACTGCTGGCCGAGTGGGCGGGGACCCCAGCAGCTCAGGACTCTGGAGAACGGGAGGCGTCTCCGCCACCATTGACGTCAATAGGGTTTGGGTGGGTAGATGGAGGGGGCCGCCCCTGGCCTCTTTCCAAGCAGAGACCCTGGACGGAGTCCCGTGGAGCGAGTGGGCTTTTCCCGGGCACGGCTGTGCCTGGACCGCCAAGATCCCCGTTGGGGTGGGCGGGCAGTTCGGGGCTTTGGT
The DNA here is from genome assembly GCF_001704415.2 of Capra hircus. NCBI lineage: Eukaryota > Metazoa > Chordata > Mammalia > Artiodactyla > Bovidae > Capra > Capra hircus. The sequence continues at coordinate 3,209 of NW_017201153.1, read as the reverse complement.
TTGTGGCCCTCCCTCGCAGCGGGGGGTGGTTCAACCCGAGTGGATCAATCAGGGCCCTCAGCAGTGCCAAGGGAACTCACCGCCCAGGAAACGCCCTAGGTCCCTTTGAATTGGCCACCAACGCCCCCTTTCCCAGCCTGCCTTGCTCTGAGATTTCCCGCCTTTTCACATTCCACAGGTCCCTGGTCCTCGACTGTCCCCCGCTGGCTCCTCCGAGGCATTCCGGGACACCAGACGCTCTCTCCAGCGCTCCACCTAGATCCCTCGCTGTCCTCGCCTCCGTTTCCCCCATGCCCCCTCCCAACTCCTCCGTGGGCTCTTGGCATCCTTTCCTACAGCAGTCCCAGAGTGCCCCCCGAGGGCTTTGAGTTGCCTGGAGCCAAGGCTCCGGCCAGAGACCTGAGGGGCCAGCGTCTGGACTGGCAGCTAATGCCATTTGGGGCTTTTCTCACGTGGAGCCTGAGGCCCGCACCTCGGCGGGCAACCCCCCAGCGCGAGTGCCCTGGAGATACCGCCCAAGGGGACAGTGTATCCCCTACTGTGGGGAAGGAGGTTCCTGTTTTCCCTGCACTGGTTCGACTTTCACGCCGAGGATCGACACCATGGTGGCAAGTGGAATTGTGGGAAAGCCTCATGGGAAAGACTCCAGGGAAAGCCACAGATTCCTTGATCCACGAGAAGGAAGCGTGACACTGCTGCTACCACTCGGAGGAAAGCGCAGTGCATGACCCACTCGAGCCGAGGACTGACGCAAGCTTGGGAGACTCCAGAAGTACGCCAAGATCCATGTCAGCACTGGAGAGGAATCCTCAGGTTCCGGTCCCGACTCCACACAAGGTCTTAGGCCCCGGCATCGACCGGAGAGGAATCCTGAGAGGCCCCTAGCACCTCGCATGGGGACTGGCCTTTCCTGAGGTCACCAGAGCGGGTCCCTGAGGTCTCCGTCGTAACTCGAGAGCACCTGCCGCAACTCGAGAAAATCCAGGAGGTTCTCCCCTCCAGGCGAGATGAGGCCCATTTCCGCTGAGGCGTCTCGAGGCTAATCACACCTAACCTCTGGAACTTCCAAAGGGTCCTTCACACCCTTGCTGCAAGTCAAGAAGTTCTCCGACATACCCATATCCACTCGAGAGGAAGGACGAGGTTCCCGCCCATATCCAGCGGAGCCCCGTTTCCGCCTCATAGCTCGAGAAGAGGGATCCTTTCCCTTCGTCGTCGGAAAGAATTCCCGGCCTTCCCGTCGCATCTCAAGAGGAGGCGCTCTCCACAGGAAAGACGAGAGGAACTCCAGGGCCTTGCCAGCATTCCAAGAGTCCCCAGATGTCTAAGTCCATTCCAGAAGAAACTGTTTTCCCTGCACTGCCTCGACGTTCACGCCGAGGATCGACTCACACCACCGTGGCACGTGGACAGCCCTGTTGGAAAGCCTCGTGGGAAAGCCTCAATGGAAAGCGACAGATCCCTTGATCCACACGTCGGCAAGCGTGACACTGCTGCTGCAGGTCGTGAGGAAATGGCAGGTGCATGCCCCCACACGAGATGAGGACTGACTCCCTGGTGAGACTCCAGAAGTACGGAAAGATTCATGTCAGCACTGGAGAGGCATCCTCAGGGTCTGGCCCGACTCCACACAAGGTCTTAGGCACCGGCATCGATGGAGAGGAATCCTAAAGGCCCCTGTAACTCGCATGGGGACTGGCCTTTCCTGAGGCCACCAGAGCGGGTCCCTGAGGACCGTCGTAACTCGAGAGCACTGCCGCAACTGGGTAAAATCCAGGAGGTTCTCCCTCCAGCGGGATGAGGCCCATTTCCTCTGAGGTGTCTGGAGGCTCATCACACCTAACCTCTGGAAATTAAAAAGGGTCCTTGCTGCAACTCAAGAAGTTCCCCGACATACCCGTCTCCACACGAGAGGAAGCACGAGGGTCCCGCCCACATTCAGAGGAACCCGTTTCCGAGATGAAGGATCCTATCCTGCTTAGTCAGGAAAGATTTTTCGGCGTTCCATGGCATCTCAAGAGCAAGGGTTCTCAAAAGGAAAGGCAAGAGGAACTCCAGGGTCGTGCCACCATTTCAAGAGTCCCCCAGATGTCTCAGTCCATTTCAGAGGAACCCGTTTTTCCCAGCACTGCCTCGACTTTCACGCCGAGGATCCACTCACCATGGTGGCATGTGGGACAGCCCTGTGAGAAAGCCTCGAGGGAAAGCCACAGATCCCTTGATCCCCGCGACGGGAAGCGTGACACATCTGCTACACTGTCCCTGAGGTCAGGTCGTATGTGGAGAGTACCTGCCGCAACTCGAGAAAAATCCAGGAGGTTCTCTGCTCCAGTCGAGATGAGGCCCATTTTCTCTGCGGCGTCTCGAGAGTAATCACAACTAAACTCTGGAACTTCCAAAGTGTCCTAAACACCTTGCTAAAACTCAAGAAGTTCCCGACATACCCGTCTCCACTCCAGAGGAAGCACGAGGGTCCGGCAACCGCCAGAGGAGCTCCGTTTCCTCCTCCAAGCTCGAGATGAGGGATCCTTCCCTGCTTCCTCGGGAAAGAATTCCGACGTTTCGACGCATCTCAAGAGGAGGCGCGCTGCACAGGAAAGGCGAGAGGAACTCATGGGTCGTGCCACCATTCCAAGAGTCCCCAGATGTCTCAGTCCATTCCAGAGGATCCTGTTTTCCCTGCACTGCTTCGACTTTCACGCTGAGGATCGACTCACACCTGGTGGCACGTGTGACAACCCTGTGGGAAAGCCTCGTGGGAAAGCCTCGAGGAAAGCCACAGATCCTTAATCCACGCGACGGGAAGCGTGACACTGCTGCTACAGCACGGGAGGAAAGCGCACGTGCATGCCCTACTCGAGACGAGAACTGACTCCCTGGGGAGACTCCAGAAATACCCAAGATGCATGTCAAGCCCTGGAGAGGAATCCTCAGGTTCCGGCCCCGACTCCACACAAGGTCTTAGGCCCTGGCATCGACGGGAGAGGAATAGCGACAGGACCTCTAGCAACTCACATGGGGACTGGCCTTTCCTGAGGTAACCAGAGCGGGTCCATGAGGTCCCCGTCGTAAGTCGAGAGCACCTGCCGCAACTCGGTAAAATCCAGGAGGTTCTCCCCTGCAGGTGAGATGAGGCCGTTTCCACTGATGTGTCTCGAGGCTAATCACACGTGAACTCTGGAACTTCTAAAGAGTCTTCACAGTCATGC
>NW_017201152.1:0-6780 GCF_001704415.2 Capra hircus | reverse complement strand
ACTCGCAGGTCGACTGGCAATTCCTGACTGGCAGAGAGGGTTACATAAGTCCCGGTCGTAACTGGAGAGCACCTGCTGAAACTCGAGAAAATCCAGGAGGTTCTCCCCTGCAGGCGAATGAGGCCCATTTCCGCTGAGGCGTCTCGAGTCTAATCACACCTAACCTCGGAACTTCCAAAGGTCCTTCACACCCTTGCTGCAACTCAAGAAGTTCCCCGACATACCCGTCTCCACACGAGAGGAAGCACCAGAGACCCGCCCACATCCAGAGGAGCCCCGTTTCCGCCTCCTAGCTCAAGAGGAGGGATCCATTCCCTGCGTAGTCAGGAAAGAATTCCTGGGCGTTCCTGGCGCATCTCAAGAGGAGGCGCTCTCCACAGGAAAGGCGAGAGGAACTCCAGGGTCGTGCCACCATTCCCAGAGTCCCCCAGATGTCTTAGTCCATTTCAGGGAAACCTGATTTCCCTGCACTGCCTCGAATTTCTAGCCGAAGATCGACTCACACCACGATGGCACATGAAACAGCCCTGTGGGAAAGCCTCGTGGGAAAGCCACGAGGGAAAGCCACAGATCCCTTGATCCATGCAAAGGGAAGCGTGGCACTGCTGCTACAGCTCGGAGGAAAGCGCACGTTCATGCCCCCACACAAGACGACGACTAACTCCCTGGGGGGAGACTCCAGAGTACCCCAAGATCCATGTCCACACTGGAGAGGAATCCTCAGGTTCGGCACCGACTCCACCAGGTCTTAGGCCCCGGCATCGAAGGGAGAGGAATCCTGAGAGGCCCCGAGCAACTCGCATGGCGCCTGGCCTTTCCTGAGGCCACCAGAGCGGGTCCCTGAGGTCCCCTGTCGTAAGTCGAGAGCACCTGCCGCAACTAGAGAAAATCCATTAGGTTCTCCCCTCCAGGCGAGATGAGGCCCATTTCCGCTGAGGCGTCTCGACGCTAATCACACCTAACATCTGGAACTTCCAAAGGGTCCTTCACACCCTAGCTGCAAATCAAGAGGTTCCACGAGAGACCCGTCGCCACTACATAGGAATCAACAGGGTACCACCCACATCCAGAGGAGCCCCAATTCCCCCTCCTGGCTCAAGATGAGGGATCCTTTCCCTGATTGGCCGGGAAAAATTCCTGTCGTACCTCTCGCATCTCAAGAGGAGGCACGCTCCACAAGAAAGGTGAGAGGAACTCCAGGGTCGTTCACCATTCCAAGAGTCCCCAGATGTCTCAGTCCTTTCCAGAGGAACTTGTTTACCCTGCACTGCCTGAACGTTCACGCGGAGGACCGACTCACACGATGGTGGCACGTGGACAGCCTTGTGGGAAAGCCTCGTGGGAAGCCTCGTGGGAAAGCCTCGAGGAAAGCCACAGATCCCTTGATCCACGCGAAGGGAAGAGTGACAGTTCTGCTACACCTCGGAGGAAAGCGAACGTGCATGCCCTCACTCGAGACGAGGACTGACTCCCCTGGGGAGACTCCAGAAGTACCGCAAGATGCATGTCAGCACTGGAGAGGAATCCTCAGGTTCCGGCACCGACTCCACACAAGGTCTTAGGCCCCGGCGTCGAAGGGAGAGGAATCCCGAGAGGACCCCGAGCAGCTCGCATGGGGACTGGCCTTTCCTGAGGACACCAGAGCGGGTCCCTGAGGTCCCCGTCGTAAGTCGAAAGCACCAGCCGCCAACTCGAGAAAATCCAGGAGGTTCTCCCTCCAGGCGAGATGAGGCCCTTTTCCTCTGAGGCGTCTGGAGGCTAATCATACCTAACCTCTGGAACTTCCAAAGGGTCCTTCACACACTTGCTACAACTCAAGAAGTTCCCCAACATACCTGACTCCACTCGAGAGGAAGCACGAGAGTCCCGCCCACATGCAGAGGAGCCCCGTTTCCGCCTCGTACCTCGCGGTCAGGTATCCTTTCTTGTATGTTCCGGAAAGAATTCCCTGTGTTCCCGTAGCACCTCATGAGGAGGCGCTCTCCACAGGATAGGCGAGAGAAACTCCAGTGTCGTGACATCATTCCAAGAGTCCCCCAGATAGCTCAGTGTGCCAGTGTCCAGCCCCGCTGCATCCAGGGATTTCGACGGATGGACGCGTTGACGTGGAAAGTCTTGTGTATTTATTAATGTAAGATTAGATTAAGAAATTATAGGGTAGTAAGAAGATTAACTGGAGGAAAAAGGCTGAATAGCTAGGTTTACCAGGAAGGCCAATAAAATTCCCGACAAGGAATTTTCTGGCGGACTCTGGGAATGGTGGCACGACACTCGAGTTCATCTTGCCTTTCCTGTGGAGAGCGCCTCCTCTTGAGATGCGCCGGGAACGCCGGGAATTCTTTCCCGACCACGCAGGGAAAGGATCCCTCCTCTGGATCTATCAGGCGGAAACGGGGCTCCTCTGGATGTGGGCGGGACTCTCGTGCTTCCTCTCGAGGAGAGACGGGTATGTCGGGGAATTTCATGAGTTGCAGCAAGGGTGTGAAGGACCCTTTGGAAGTTCCAAAGGTTAGGTGTGATTAGCCTCGAGACGCCTCAGCGGAAACGGGCCTCATCTCGCCTGGAGGGGGAGAACGTCCTGGATTTTCTCGAGTTGCGGCAGGTGCTCTCGACTTACAACGGGGACCTCATGGACCCTCTGGTGGCCTCAGGAAAGGTCAGTCCCCATGCGAGTTGCTCGGGGCCCTCGGGATTCCTCTCCCGTCGATGCCGGGGCCTAAGAGCTTGTGTGGAGTCGGTGCGGAACCTGAGGTTTCCTCTCCAGTACTGACATGGACCTTGGGGTACTTCTGGAGTCTCACCAGGGGAGTCAGTCATCATCTCGAGTGGGGCATGCACGTGCGCTTTCCTCCCGAGCTGTAGCAGTGGTGTCACGCTTCCCTTCGTGTGGATCAAGAGATCTGTGGCTTTCCTCGAGGCTTTCCAAGAGGCTTTCCCACGAGGCTTTCCCACAGGGCTGTCCACGTGGCACCGTGGTGTGAGTCGATCCTCGGCTTGAAAGTCGAAACTGTGCAGGGAAAACAGGTTTCCCTTAAATGGACTTAGACATCTAGAGGACTCTGGGAATGGTGGCACGACCCTGGAGTTCCTCTCGCCTTTCCGGTGGAGAGTGCCTCCTCTTGAGATGCGACAGGAACGCCGGGAATTCTTTCCCGACCACGCAGGGAAAGGATCGCACCTCTCGAGCTAGGAGGCGGAAACGGGGCTCCTCTGGATGTGGGCGGGATTCTCGTGCTTCTCTCGAGTGGAGACGAGTATGTCGGGGAACTTCTTGAGGTGCAGCAAGGGTGTGAAGGACCCTCTGGAAGTTCCAGAGGTTAGGTGTGATTAGCCTCGAGATGCCTCAACGGAAATGGGATCATCTCGCCTGGAAGGGAGAACCTCCTGGATTCTCTCGAGTTGCAGCAGGTGCTTTCGAGTTACGACGGGGACCTCAGGGACGCGGTCTGGTGGCCTCAGGAAAGGCCAGTCCCCATTCGAGTTGCTCGGGGTGTCTCCGGATATTCTCCCATCGATGACGGGGCACAAGACCATGTGCGGTGTCGGTGCCGGAACCTGAGGATTCCTCTCCAGTGCTGACATGTATCTTGGGGTACTTCTGAGTCTCCCCAGGGGAGTCAGTCCTCGTCTCGAGTGGGGGCCTGCACGTGTGCTTTCCTCTTGAGCTGTAGCAGCAGTGTCACGCTTCCCTTCGCTTGGATCAAGGTATCTGTGGCTTTCCCTCGAAGCTTTCCCACGAGGCTTTCCCACGAGGCCTTCCTACAGGGCTGTCCTACGAGTTACCTTGGTGTGAGTCGATCCTCGGCTTGAAAGTCGAGGCAGTGCAGGGAAAACAGGTTTCCCTGGAATGGACTGAGATATCTGGGGGACTCTGGGAATGGTGGCACGACCCTGGAGTTCCTCTCGCCTTTCCTGTGGAGAGCGCCTCCTCTTGAGATGCGACGGGAACGCCGGGAATTCTTTCCTGATCAAGCAGGGAAAGGATCCCTCCTCTCGAGATAGGAGGCTGACACGGGGCTCCTCTGGATGTGGGCAGAACTCTCGTGCTTCCTCTCGAGTGGAGACGGGTATGTCGGGGAACTTCTTGAGTTGCAGCAAGGGTGTGAAAGACCCTTTGGAATTTCCAGATGTTAGATGTGATTAGCCACAAGACGCCTCAGCGGAAATGGGCCTCATCTCGCCTGGAGGGGAGAACCTCTGGATTTTCTCGAGTGGCGGCAGGTGCTCTCGACTTATGACGGGGACCTCAGGGACCCGCTCTGGTGGCCTCAGGAAAGGCCAGTCCCCATGCGAGTTGATCGGGGGCCTCTCGGGATTCCTCTCCCGTCGATGCCGGGGCCTAAGACCTTGTGTGAAGTCGGTACCGGAACCTGAGGATTCTCTCCAGTGCTGACATGGATCTTAGGGTACTTCTCGAGTCTCCCCAGCGGAGTCAGTCCTCGTCTCGAGTGGGGCCTGCACGTGTGCTTTCCTCTCGAGCTGTAGCAGCAGTGTCAAGCTGGCTTAAGACCTTGTGTGGCGTCGGTGCCGGAACCTGAGAATTCCTCTCCAGTGTTGACATGGATCTTGGGGTACTTCTGAGTCTCCACAGGGGAGTCAGTCCTCCTCTCGAGTTGGGGCCTGCTCGTTCCCTTTCCTCTCGAGCGTAGCAGCAGTGTCACGTTTCCCTTCGCGTGGATCAAGGGATCTGTGGCTTTCCCTCGATGCTTTCCCACGAGGCTTTTCCCACAGGGCTGCCCCACGTGGCACCGTGGTGTGAGTCGATCCTCGGCTTGAAAGTCGACGCAGTGCAGGGAAAACAGGTTTCCCTGGAATGGACTGAGACATCTGGGGGACTCTGGGAATGGTGGCACGACCCTGGAGTTCCTCTCGCCTTTCCTGTGGAGAGCGCTCCTCTTGAGATGCGATGGAAACGCCGGGAATTCTTTCCCGAGCACACACTGAAAGGATCCCTCCGTCGAGCTAGGAGGCGGACACGGGGCTCCTCTGGATGTGGGCAGAACTCTCGTGCTTCCTCTCGAGTGGAGACGGGTATGTCGGGGAACTTCTTGAGTTGCAGCAAGGGTGTGAAGGACCCTTTGGAAGTTCCAGATGTTAGATGTGATTAGCCACGAGACGCCTCAGCGGAAATGGGCCTCATCTCGCCTGGAGGGGAGAACCTCCTGGATTTTCTCGAGATGCGGCAGGTGCTCTCGACTTACGACGGGGACCTCAGGGACCCGCTCTGGTGGCCTCAGGAAAGGCCAGTCCCCATGCGAGTTGATCGGGGGCCTCTCGGGATTCCTCTCCCGTCGAAGTCGGGGCCTAAAACATTGTGTGGAGTCGGTGCCGGAACCTGAGGATTCCTCTCCAGTGCTGACATGGAACTTGGCGTACTTCTGAGTCTCCGCAGGTGAGTCAGTCCTCGTCTCGAGTGGGGCCTGCACGTGTGCTTTCCTCTCGAGCTGTAGCAGCAGTGTCACGCTGGCTTAAGACTTTGTGTGGCGTCGGTGCCGGACCTGAGAATTCCTCTCCAGTGCTGACATGGATCTTGGGTACTTCTGAGTCTCCCCAGGGGAGTCAGTCCTCGTCTCGAGTGGGGGCCTGCAAGTGCGCTTTCCTCTCGAGCTGTAGCAGCAGTGTCACGCTTCCCTTCGCTTGGATCAAGGGATCTGTGGCTTTCCCACGAGGCTTTACCATGAGGCTTTCCCACAGGGCTGTCCCACGTGCCACCGTGGTGTGAGTCTATCCTGGGCTTGAAAGTGGAGGCAATGCAGGGAAAACAGGTTTCCCTGGAATGGACTGAGACATCTGGGGGACTCTGGGAATGGTAGCACGACCCTGGAGTTCCTCTCGCTTTTCCTGTGTGGAGAGCGCCTCCTCTTGAGATGCGACGGGAACGCCGGGAATTCTTTCCCGAACACGCAGGGAAAGGATCCCTCCGCTCGAGCTAGGAGGGGGAAACGGGGCTCCTCTGGATGTGGGCGGGACTCTCGTGCTTCCTCTCGAGAGGAGACGGGTATGTCGGGGAACTTCTTGAGTTGCAGCAAGGGTGTGAAGGACCCTTTGGAAGTTCCAGATGTTAGATGTGATTAGCCTCGAGACGACTCAGCGGAAATAGGCCTGATCTCGCCTGGAGGGGAGAACTCCTGGATTTTTTCGAGTTGCGGCAGGTGCTCTCGACTTACGTCGGGGACCTCAGGGACCCGCTCTGGTGGCCTCAGGAAAGGCCAGTCCACATGCGAGTTGCTCGGGGCCTCTCAGGATTCCTCTCCCGTCGATGCGGGGCCTAAGACCTAGTGTGAAGTCGGTGCCGGAACCTGAGGATTCCTCTCCAGTGCTGACATGGATCTTGGGGTACTTCTGGAGTCTCCCCAGGGGAGTCAGTCCTCGTCTCGAGTTGGGGCATGCACGTGCGCTTTCCTCCCGAGCTGTAGCAGCAGTGTCACGCTTCCCTTCGCGTGGATCAAGGGATCTCTGACTTTCCCTCTGCCGGGGTCCAGCCCCCGTGGATCCAGGGAATTCGAAGGGTGGACGTCCTTGCGTGGAAAGACTTGTTTATTTATTAATATAAGATTATATTAGGAAACTATAGTGTAGTAAGAAGATTAAGTGGAGGAAGTGGGCTGAATAGCTTGGTTTACGCGGAAGGCCAATAAAATTCCAGACAAGGAATTTGCACCATCTACGCTGGGCCACCGGCGCCCGCTTGAATATTTAAGGATGCCTCACCTTAAGCTCCCTTTCGCGTTCGTCTTAACAGCCGGGGCAAGTAAGTAGACCTGGCGAGCTCCGCGCCCC
>NW_017201151.1:0-6780 GCF_001704415.2 Capra hircus | reverse complement strand
TTCCCGAGGCTTTCCCACAGGCTGTCCCACGTTGCCACCGTGGTGTGAGTCGATCCGTGGCTTGAAAGTCGAGGCAGTGCAGGGAAAACAGGTTTCCTGAAATGGACTGAGAACATCTTGGGACTCAGGATATGGTGGAACCACCCTGAGTTCCTCTCGCCTTTCCTGTGGAGAGCGCCTCCTCTTGAGATGCGACGGAACGCCGGGAATTCTTTCCCAACCACGCAGGGAAAGGGTCCCTCCTCTCGAGCTAGGAGGCGGAACGGGGCTCCTCTGGATGTGGCGGGACTCTCGTGCTTCCTTCGAGTGGAGACGGTATGTCGGGAACTTCTTGAGTTGCAGCAAGGGTGTGAAGGACCCTTTAGAAATTCCAGATTTTAGATGTGATTAGCCTCGGACGCCTCAGCGGAAATGGGCCTCATCTCGCCTGGAGGGGAGAACCTCCTGGATTTTCTCGAGTTGCGGCAGGTTATCTCGACTTACGACGGGACCTCAGGGACCCGCTCTGGTGGCCTCAGGAAAGGCCAGTTCCCATGCGAGTTGCTCGGGGCCTCTCGGGATTCCTCTCCGTCGATACCGGGGCCTAAGACCTTGTGTGGAGTCAGTGCCGGAACCTGAGGATTCCTCTCCAGTGCCGACATGGATCTTGGGGGACGTCTGGAGTCCCCAGGGGCGTCAGACCTCGGCTCGAGTGGGGCATGCACGTGCGCTTTCCCCGAGCTGTAGCAGCAGTGTCACGCTTCCCTTCGCATGGATCAAGGGATCTGTGGTTATCACTCGCTTTCCCACGAGGCTTTCCCACGAGGCTTTCCCACAGGGCTGTCCCACGTTCCACCGTGCTGTGAGTCGATCCTCGGCTTGAAAGTCGAGGCAGTGCAGGGAAAAAGGTTTCCCGGAATGGACTGAGACATCTGGGGGGACTCTGGGAATGGTGGCACGACCCTGGAGTTCCTCTCGCCTTTCCTGTGGAGAGCACCTCCTCTTGAGATGCGACGGGAACTTCGGGAATTCTTTCCCGACAACACACGGAAAGGATCCCTCCTCTCGAGCTAGGAGGCCGGAAACGGGGCTCCTCTGGATGTGGTCGGGACTCTCGTGCTTCCTCTCGAGTGGAGACGGGTATGTCTGGGAAATTCTTGAGTTGCAGCAAGGGTGTGAAGGGCCCTTTGGAAGTTCCAGAGGTTAGATGTGATTAGCCTCGAGACGCCTCAGCGGAAATGGGCCTTATCTCGCCAGGAGAGGAGAACCTCCTGGATTTTCTCGAGTTGCGGCAGGTGCTCTCGACTTACGACAGGGACCTCAGGGACCCGCTCTGGTGGCCTCAGGAAAGGCCAGTCCCCATGCGTGTTGCTCATGGGCCTCTCGGGATTCCTCTCCCGTCGATGCCGGACCTAAGACCTTGTGTGGAGTCTGTGCCAAAACCTGAGGATTCCTCTCCATTGCTGACATGTATCTTGGGGCACTTCTGGAGTCTCCCCAGGGGGAGTCAGTCCTCGTCTCGAGTGGGGGCATGCACGTGCACTTTCCTCCGAGCTGTAGCAGCAGTGTTGAGCTTCCCTTCACGAGGATCAAGGGATCTGTGGCTTTCCCTCGAGGCTTTCCACGACGCTTTCCCCAGGTTTTCCCACGAGGCTTTCCCACAGTGATGTCCCACGTGCCACCGTGGTGTCAGTTGATCCTCGGTTTGAAAGACGACGCAGTGCTGGGGAAAAAGGCTTCCCTGGAATGCACTGAGATATCTGGGGGGGACTCTAGGAATGGTGGCACGACCCTGGAGTTCCTCTCGCCTTTCCTGTGGACAGCGCCTCCTCTTGAGATACGACGGACACCGGGAATTCTTTCCCGACGACGCACCGAAAGGATACCTCTTCTCGAGCTAGGAGACAGAAACAGGGGCTCATCTGGATGTGGGCGGGACTCTCGTGCTTCTTCTTGAGTGGAGACGGGTATGTCGGGGAACTTCTTGAGTTGCAGCAAGGGTGTGAAGGGCCCTTTGGAAGTTCCAGAGGTTAGACGTGATTAGCCTCTAGACGCCTCAGCGGAAATGGGCCTTATCTCGCCAGGAGGGGAGAACCTCCTGGATTTTCTCGAGTTGCGGCAGGTGCTCTCGACTTACGACAGGGACCTCAGGGACCCACTCTGGTGGCCTCAGGAAAGGCCAGTCCCCATGCGAGTTGCTCGGGGCCTCTCGGGATTCCTCTCCCGTCGATGCCGGGGTCTAAGACCTTGTGTGGAGTCGGTGCCGGAACCAGAGGTTTCCTCTGCAGTGCTGACATGGATCTTGGGATAATTCTGAAGTCTCCCCAGGGGAGTCAGTCCTCGTCTCGAGTGGGGGCATGCACGTGTGCTTTCCTCCCGAGCTGTAGCAGCAGTGTCTCGCTTCCCTTCCCGTGAATCAAGGGATCTCTGGCTTTCCCTCGAGGCTTTCCCACGAGGCTTGCCCACAGGTCTGTCCCTCGTGTCACTGTGGTGTCAGTCGATCCTAGGCTTGAAAGTCGATTCATTGCAGGGAAAATAGCTTTCCCTGGAATGGACTGAGACATCTGGGGGACTCTGGGAATGGTGGCACGACCCTGGAGTTCATCTCGCCTTTCCTGTGGAGAGCACCTCCTCTTGAGATGCGACGGGAACGCCGGGAACTCTTTCCCGACCACGCAGGGAAGGTATCCCTGCTCTCGAGCTATCAGGCGGAAACGGGGGCTCCTCTTGATGTGGGCGGGACTCTCGTGCTTCCTCTCGAGAGGAGTCGGGTATGTCGGGGAACTTCTTGAGTTGCAGCAAGGATGTGAAGGACCCTTTGTAAGTTACAGAGGTTAGGTGTGATTAGCCTGGAGACGCCTCAGTAGAAATGGGCCTCATCTCGCCTGGAGGGGAGAACCTCCTGGATTTTCTCGAGTTAGGGCAGGTGCTCTCGACTTACGATGGGGATCTCAGGGACCCGCTCTGGGGGCCTCAGGAAAGGCCAGTCACCATTGGAGTTGCTCGGGGGCCTCTCGGGATTCCTCTCCCGTCGATGCCGGGGCCTAAGTCCTTGTGTGGAGTCAGTGCCAGAACCTGAGGTTTCCTCTCCAGTGCTGACATGGATCTTGGGGTACTTCTGGAGTCTCCCCAGGGGAGTCAGTCCTCGTTCCGAGTGGGGGCATGAACCTGCGCTTTCCTCCCGAGGTGTAGCAGCGGTGTCATGCTCCCGTCGCGTGGATCAAGGGATCAGTGGCTTTCCCTCGAGGCTTCCTCACGAGGCTTTCCCATAAGGCTTTCCCACAGGGCTGTCCCACGTGCCACCGTGGTGTGAGTCGATCCTTGGCTTGAAAGTCGAGGCAGTGCAGGGAAAACAGGTTTCCCTGGAATGGACTGAGACATCTGGGGACTCTGGAATGGTGGCACGACCCTGGAGTTCCTCTCGCCTTTCCTGTGGGGAGCGCCTCCTCTTGAGATGCGACGGGAACGCCAGGAATTCTTTCCCGACCACGCAGGGAAAGTATCCCTCCTCTCTAGCTAGGAGGCGGAAACGGGGTCTCCTCTGGATGTGGGCGGGACTCTCGTGCTTCCTGTCGAGTGGAGACGGGCATGTTGGGGAACTTCTTGAGTTGCAGCAAGGGTGTGAAGGACCCTTTGGAAGTTCCAGAGTTTAGGTGTGATTAGCCTCGAGATCCCTCATCGGAAATGGGCCTCATCTTGCCAGGAGAGGAGAACCTCCTGGATTTTCTCGAGTTACAGCAGGTGCTCTCGACTTACGACGGGGACATCAGGGACCCGCTATTGTGGCCTCACGAAGGCCAGTCCCCATGCGAGTTGCTCATGGGCCTCTCGGGATTCCTCTCCCGTCGATGCCGGGACCTAAGATCTTGTGTGGAGTCTGTGCCAAAACCTGAGGATTCCTCTCCATTGCTGACATGTATCTTGGGGCACTTCTGGAGTCTCCCCAGGAGAGTCAGTCCTCGTCTCGAGTGGGGGCATGCACGTGCGCTTTCCTCCGAGCTGTAGCAGCAGTGTTGAGCTTCCCTTCGCGAGGATCAAGGGATCTGTGGCTTTCCTCGAGGCTTTCCACGAGGCTTTCCCACGCCGCTTTCCCACCAGGTTTTCCCACAAGGCTTTCCCACAGTGATGTCCCACGTGACACCGTGGTGTCAGTCGATCCTCGGTTTGAAAGTCGAGGCAGTGCAGGGACAAAAGTATTCCCTGGAATGGACTGAGACATCTGGGGGACTCTGGGAATGGTGGCACGACCCTGGAGTTCCTCTCGCCTTTCCTGTGAGAGCGCCTCCTCTTGAGATGCGACGGAAAAGCCGGCAATTCTTTCCCGAGCACGCAGTGAAAGGATCCCTCCTCTCGAGCTAGGAGGCGGTAACGGGGCTCCTCTGGATGTGGGCGGGATTCTCGAGCTTCCTCTCGAGTGGAGACGGTTATGTCGGGGAACTTCTTGAGTTGCAGCAAGGGTGTGAAGGACCCTTTGGAAGTTCCAGAGGTTAGGTGTGAATAGCCTCGAGACGCCTCAGCGGAAATGGGCCTCATCTCGCCTGGAGGGGAGAACCTCCTGGATTTTCTCGAGTTGCGGCGGGTGCTCTCGTCTTACGATGGGGACGACAGGGACCCTCTCTGGTGGCCTCAGGAAAGGCAGTTCCCATGCTAGTTGCATGGGGGCCTCTCGGGATTCCTCTCCCGTCGATGCTGGGGCCTAAGACCTTGTGTGGAGTCAGTGCCGGAACCTGAGGATTCCTCTGCAGTGCAGACATGGATCTTGGGGTACTTCTGGAGTCTCCCCAGGGGAGTCAGTCCTCGTCTCGACTGGGGGCATGCACGTGCGCTTTCCTCCTGAGCTGTAGCATGTCGCGCTTCCCTTCGTATGGATCAAGGGATCTGTGGCTTTTCCTCGAGGCTTTCCCACGAGGCTTTCCCAAGAGGCTTTCCCAAGAGGCTTTCCCACAGGGCTGTCCCACGAGACACCGTGTTGTGAGTCGATCCTCGGCTTGAAAGTCGAGGCACTGCAGGGAAAACAAGTTTCCCTGGAATGGACTGAGACATTTGGGGGGACCCTGGGAATGGTGGCACGACCCTGGAGTTCCTCTCGCCTTTCCTGTGGAGAGCGCCTCCTCTTGAGATGCGACGGGAACGCCGGGAATTCTTTCCCGACCACGCAGGGAAAGGATCCCTCCTCTCGAGCTTGGAGACGGAAACGGGGCTCCTCTGGATGTGGGCGGGACTCTCGTGCTCCCTCTCGAGTGAAGACGGGTACGTCGGGCAACTTCTTGAGTTGCAGCAAGGGTGTGAAGGACCCTTTGGAAGTTCCAGAGTCCAGGTTGATTAGCCTCGAGACGCCTCAGCGGAAATGGGCCTCATCTCGCCTGCAGGGGAGAACCTCCTGGATTTTTTCGAGTTGCGGCAGGAGCTCTCGTCTTACGACGGGGACCTCAGGGATCCGCTCTGGTGGCCTCAGGAAAGGCCAGTCCCCATGCGAGTTGTTCGGGGGGCCTCTCGGGATTCCTCTCCCGTCGATGCTGGGGCCTAAGACCTTGTGTGGAGTCAGTGAGGGAACCTGAGGATTCCTCTCCAGTGCTGACATGGATCTTGGGGGTATTTCTGGAGTCCCCCCAAGGGAGTTAGGCCACGTCTCGAGTGGGGGCATGCACGTGCGCTTTCCTTCCGAACTGTAGCAGCAGTGTCGCGTTTCCCTTCGCGTGGATCAAGGGATCTGTGGCTTTCCTCGAGGCTTTACCACAGGGCTGTCCCACGTGCCACCGTGGTGTGAGTCGATCCTCGGCTTGAAAGTCGAGGCAGTGCAGGGAAAACAGGTTTCCCTGGAATGGACGGAGACATCCGGGAGACTCTGGGAATGTGGCACGACCCTAGAGTTCCTCTCGCCTTTCCTGTGGAGAGCGCCTCCTCTTGAGATGCGACGGGAACGCCGGGAATTCTTTCCCAACCACGCAGGGAAAGAATCCCTCCTCTTGAGCTCGGAGGGGGAAACGGGGCTCCTCTGGATGTGGGTGGAACTCTCGTGCTTCCTCTCGAGTGGAGACGGGTATGTCGGGGAACTTCTTGAGTTGCAGCAAGGGTGTGAAGGACCCTTTGGAAATTCCAGAGTTTAGGTGTGAATAGCCTCGAGACGCCTCAGCGGAAATGGGCCTCATCTCGCCTGGAGGGAGAACCTCCTGGATTTTCTCGAGTTGCGGCAGGTGCTCTCGGCTTACGACGGGGACCTCAGGGACCCGCTCTGGTGGCCTCAGGAAAGGCCAGTCCCCATGCGAGTTGCTCGGGTGCCTCTGGGGATTCCTCTCCCGTCGATGCCGGGGCCTAAGACCTTGTGTGGAGTCGTTGCCGGAAACTGAGGATTCCTCTCCAGTGCAGACATGGAACTTGGGGTACTTCTGGAGTCTCCCCAGGTGAGTCAGTCCTCGTCTCGAGTGGGGGCATGCACGTGCGCTTTCCTCCCGAGCTGTAGCAGCAGTGTCACGCTGCCCTTCGCATGGATCAAGGGATCAGGGCTTTACCTCGAGGCTTTCCCACGAGGCTTTCCCCTCGAGGCTTTTCCACAGGGCTGTCCCACGTGCCACCGTGGTGTGAGTCGATCCTCGGCTTGAAAGTCGAGGCAGTGCTGGGAAAACAGGTTTCCCTGGAATGGACGGAGCCATCTGGGGGACTCTGGGAATGTGGCACGACCCTGGAGTTCCTCTCGTCATTCCTCTGGAGAGCGCCTCCTCTTGAGATGCGACGGGAATGCCGGAAAATCTTTTTCCTCCCTCTCGCAGGGAAAGGATCCCTCCTCTTGAGCTCGGAGGGGGA
>NW_017201150.1:0-6781 GCF_001704415.2 Capra hircus | reverse complement strand
TTCCTCTGTCGTCTGGAGGCTCATCAACACCTAACCTCTGGAAATTAAAAAGGGTCCTTGCTGCAACTCAAGAAGTTCCCCGACATACCCGTCTCCACACGAGAGGAAGCACGAGGGTCCGCCCACATTCAGAGGAACCCCGTTTCCGAGATGAAGGATCCTATCCTGCTTAGTCAGGAAAGATTTTTCGGCGTTCCCATGGCATCTGAAGAGCAAGGGTTCTCAATAGGAAAGGCAAGAGGAACTCCAGGGTCGTGCCACCATTTCAAGAGTCCCCCAGATGTCTCAGTCCATTTTAGAGGAACCCGTTTTCCAGCACTGCCTCAACTTTCACGCAGAGGATCCACTCACACACATGGTGGCATGTGGACAGCCCTGTGAGAAAGCTCGAGGGAAAGCCACAGATCCTTGATCCCCGGGACGGGAAGCGTGACACATCTGCTACACTGTCCCTGAGGTCACGGTCGTATGTCGAGAGTACCTGCCGCAACTCGAGAAAATCCAGGAGGTTCTCTGCTCCAGTCGAGATGAGGCCCATTTTCTCTGCGGCGTCTCGAGAGTAATCACAACTAAACTCTGGAACTTCCAAAGTGTCCTAAACACCCTTGCTAAAAAACTCAAGAAGTTCCCCGACATACCCGTCTCCATCCAGAGGAAGAACGAGGGTCCGGCAACCGCCAGAGGAGCTCCGTTTCCTCCTCAAGCTCGAGATGAGGGATCCTTCCCTGCTTCCTCGGGAAAGAATTCCGACGTTTTCGACGCATCTCAAGAGGAGGCGAGCTGCCAGGAAAGGCGAGAGGAACTCATGGGTCGTGCCACCATTCCAAGAGTCCCCCAGATGTCTCAGTCCATTCCAGAGGATCCTGTTTTCCCTGCACTGCTTCGACTTTCACGCTGAGGATCGACTCACACCTGGTGGCACGTGTGACAACCTGTGGGAAAGCCTCGTTGGAAAGCCTCCAGGGAAAGCCACAGATCCCTTAATTCACGCGACAGGAAGCATGACACTGCTGCTACAGCACGGGAGGAAGCGCACGTGCATGCCCCTACTCGAGACGAGAACTGACTCCCCTGGGAGACTCCAGAAATACCCCAAGATGCATGTCAGCCCTGGAGAGGAATCCTCAGGTTCCGGCACCGGCTCCACAGAAGATCTTAGGCCCCGGCATCGACGGGAGAGGAATCCCGAGAGGCCCCGAGCAACTCGCATGGGGACTGGCCTTTCCTGAGGAAACCAGTGCGGGTCCCTGAGGTCCCCGTCGTAAGTCGAGAGCACCTACCGCAACTCGAGAAAATCCAGGAGGTTCTCCCCTCCAGGCGAGATGAGGCCCATTTCCGCGGAGGCGTCTCGAGGCTATTCAGCACCTAAACTCTGGAACTTCCAAAGGGTCCTTCACACCTTGCTGCAACTCAAGATGTTCCCGACATACCCCGTCTCCACTCGAGAGGAAGCACGAGAGTCCCGCCACATCCAGAGGAGCCCCGTTTCCGCCTCCTAGCTCGAGAGGAGGGATCCTTTCCCTGCGTGCTCGGGAAAGATTTCCCGGCGTTTCCGTGGCATATCAAGAGGAGGAGCTCACCACGGGAAAGGCCAGAGGTACTCCAGGGTCCTGCCACCATTCCCAGAGTCCCCAGATATCTCAGTCCATTACAGGGAAACCTGTTTTCCCTGCACTGCGTCGACTTTCAAGACGAGGATCGACTCACACCACGGTGGCACGTGGGACAGCCCTGTGGGAAAGCCACGTGGGAAAGCCTCGTGGGAAAGCCTCATGGGAAAGCCTGGAGGGAAAGCCACAGATCCCTTGATCCACGCGAAGGGAAGCGCGACACTGCTGCTACAGTTCGGGAGGAAAGCGCACGTGCATGCCCCCACTTGTGACGAGGACTGACTCCACTGGTGAGACTCCAGAAGTACACCAAGATCCATGTCAGCACTGGAGAGGAATCCTCAGGTTCCGGCACGGACTCCACACAAGATCATAGGCCCTGGCAACGATGGGAGAGGAATCCCGAGAGGCCCATGAGCAACTCCCATGGGGACTGGCCTTTCCTGAGGCCACCAGAGCGGGTCCCTGAGGTCCCCTTCGTAAGTCGGAAGCACCTGCTGCAACTCGAGAAAATCCAGGAGGTGCTCCCCTCCAGGCGAGATGAGGCCCATTTCCGCCGAGGCGTCTCGAGGCTATTCACACCTAAACTCTGGAACTTCCAAAGGGTCCTTCACACCCTTGCTGCAACTCAAGAAGTTCCCCACATACCCGTCTCCACTCGAGAGGAAGCACGAGAGTCCCGGCCACATCCAGAGGAGCCCCGTTTCCATCTCCTAGCTAGAGAGAAGGATCCTTTCCCTGCGAGTTCGGGAAAGTATTCCCGGCGTTCCGTCGCAACTCAAGAGGAGGCGCTCTCCACAGGAAAGGCGAGAGGAACTCCAGGGTCGTGCCACCATTCCCAGAGTCAACCAGATGTCTCCGTCCATTCCAGGGAAACCTGTTTTCCCTGCACTGCCTCGACTTTCAAGTCGAGGATCGACTCACAACACGGTGGCACGTGGGACAGCCCTGTGTGAAAGCCTCGTGGGAAAGCCCCTGATCCCTTGATCCACACGAAGGGAAGTACGACACTACTGCTACAGTTCGGGAGGAAAGCGCCACGTGCATGCCCCCACTCAGAGACGAGGACTGACTCCCCTGGGGAGACTCCAGAAGTACCCCAAGTTCCATGTCTGCACTGGAGAGGAATCCTCACTTTCCGGCACCGACTCCACACAAGGTCTCAGGCCCCGGCATCGATGGGAGAGGAATCCCGAGAGGCCCCCGAGCAACTCGCATGTCGACTGGCCTTTCCTGAGGCCACCAGAGCGGGTCCCTGAGGTCCCCCGTTGTAAGTCGAGAGCACCTGCCGCAACTCGAGAAAATCCAGGAGGTTCTCCCGTCCAGGCGAGATGAGGCCCATTTCCGCTGAGGTGTTTCGAGGCTATTCACACCTAACCTCTGGAAATTCCAAAGGGTCCTTCACACCCTTGCTGCAACTCAAGAAGTTCCCCGACATACCCATCTCGACTCGAGAGGAAGCAGGAGAGTTCTGCCACATCCGAGGAGCCCCGTTTCCGCCTCCTAGCTCGAGAGGAGGGATCCTTTCCTTGCATGGTCGGGAAAGAATTCCCGGCGTTCCCGTCGCATCTCAAGAGGAGGCGCTCTCCACAGGAAAGGCGAGAGGAACTTCAGGGTCGTGCCACATTCCCAGAGTCACCCGGATGTCTCCGTCCATTCCAGGGAAACCTCTTTTCCCTGCACTGCCTCGACATTCAAGCCGAGGATCGACTCGCACCACGGTGGCACGTGGGACAGCCCTGTGGGAAAGCCTCGTGGGAAAGGCTCTTGGGAAAGCCTCGTGGGAAGCCTCGAGGGAAAGCCACAGATCCCTTGATCCATGCGAAGGGAAGCGCGACACTGCTGCTACAGCTCAGGAGGAAAGCGCACGTGCATGCCCCCACTCGAGACGAGGACTGACTCCCTTGGGGAGACTCCAGAAAGTACCCCCAAGATCCATGTCTGCACTGCAGAGGAATCCTCAGGTTCCGGCACTGACTCCACACAAGGTCTTAGGCCCCAGCATAGACGGGAGAGGAATCCCGAGAGGCCCCCATGTAACTCGCATGGGGACTGGCCTTTCCTGAGGCCACCAGGAAGGTCCCTG
The DNA here is from genome assembly GCF_001704415.2 of Capra hircus. Classification (NCBI taxonomy): domain Eukaryota; kingdom Metazoa; phylum Chordata; class Mammalia; order Artiodactyla; family Bovidae; genus Capra; species Capra hircus. The sequence continues at coordinate 3,085 of NW_017201150.1, read as the reverse complement.
TCGTCCCCGTCGTAAGACAAGAGCACCAGCCGCAACTCGAGAAAATCCAGGAGGTTCTCCCCTCCAGGCGAGATGAGGCCCATTTCAGCGGAGGCGTCTCAAGGGTATTCACACCTAACCTTTGGAACTTCCAAAGGGTCCTTCACACCCTTGCTTCAACTCAAGAAGTTCCCCGACATACCCGTCTCCACTCAAGAGGAACACGAGAGTCCCGCCCACATCCAGAGGAGCCCCGTTTCCGCCTCCTAGCTCGGAGAGGAGGGATCCATTCCCTGTGTGCTCGGGAAAGAATTCCCGGAGTTCCCGTCGCATCTCAAGAGGAGGCGCTCTCCACAGGAAGGCGAGAGGAAACTCCAGTATCAGGCCCCATTCCCAGAGTCCCCAGATGTCTCAGTCCATTCCAGGGAAACCTGTTTTCCCTGCACTGCGTCGACTTTTCAAGCCGAGGATCCGACTCACACCACGGTGGCACGTGGGACAGCCTTGTGGCAAGCCTCGTGGGAAAGCCTCGTGGAAAGCCTCGAGGAAAGCCACAGATCCCTTGATCCAAGCATAGGGAAACGTGACACTGCTGCTTCAGCTCAGGATTAAAGCGCACGTGCATGCCCCACTCGAGACGAGGACTGACTCCCCTGGGGAGACTCCAGAAGTACCCCAAGATCCATGTCAGCACTGGAGAGGAATCCTCAGGTTCCGCACCGGCTCCACACAAGGTCTTAGGCCCCTGCATCGACGGAGAGGAAGCCCGAGAGGCCCCCGAGCAACTCGCATGGGGACTGGCTTTTCCTGACGCAACCACAGCGGTCCCTGAGCTTCCCGTCTTAAGTCGAGAGCACCTGCAGCAACTCGAGAAAATCCAGGAGATTGTGCCCTCCAGGCGAGATGAGGCCATTTCCGCTGAGGCGTCTCGAGGCTAATCACACCTACCTCTGGAACTTCCAAAAGGGTCCTTCACACCCTTGCTGCAACTCAAGAAGTTCCCGATATACCCGTCTTCACTCGAGAGGAAGCACGAGAGTCCCGCCTACATCCAGAGGAGCCGTTCCGCCTCCAAACTCGAGAGGAGGGATCCTTTCCCTGCGTGGTCGGGAAAGAATTCCCCGGCATTTCCGTCGCATCTCAAGGGGAGGCGCTCTCCACAGGAAAGGCGAGAGGAACTCCAGGGTCGTGCAACCGTTCCCAGTGTCCCCAGATGTCTCAGTCCATTCCAGGGAAACCTGTATTCCCTGCACTGCCTCCACTTTCAAGCCGAGGATCGACACACCCCACGGTGGCACGTGGGACAGCCCTGTGGGAAAGCCTCGTGGGAAAGCCTCGAGGGAAAGCCACAGATCCCTTGATCCACGCGAAGGGAAGTGCGACACTGCTGCTACAGCTCGGAAGGAAAGCGCACGTGCATGCACCCACTCGAGACGAGGACTGACTCCCCTGGGGAGACTCCAGAAGTACGCCAAGATCCATGTCAGCACTGGAGAGGAACCCTCAGGTTCGGCACTGACTCCACACAAGGTTTTAGGCCCCACCTTCGACGGGAGAGGAAACACGAGAGGCCCCTGAAGCCCCCGAGCAACTCGCATGGGGACTGGCCTTTCCTGAGGCCACCAGAGCGGGTCCCTGAGGTCCCCGTCGTAAGTAGAGAGCACCTGCCACAACTCGAGAAAATCCAGGAGGTTCTCCCCTCCAGGTGAGATGAGGCCCATTTCCGCTGAGGCGTCTCGAGGCTATTCACACCTAAACTCTGGAACATCCAAATGGTCCTTCACACCCTTGCTGCAACTCAAGAAGTTCCGCAACATTCCCGTCTCCACTCGAGAGGAAGCACGAGAGTCCCGCCTACATCCAGAGGAGCCCCGTTTCCGCCTCCTAGCTCTAGAGGAGGGATCCTTTCCCTGCGTGGTCGGGAAAGAATTCCCGGCATTTCCGTCGCATCTCAAGAGGAGGCGCTCTCCACAGGAAAGGCGAGAGGAACTCCAGGGTCGTGCCACCATTCCCAGAGTCCCCAGATGCCTCAGTCCATTCCAGGGAAACCTGTTTTCCCTCTACTGCCTCGACTTTCAAGCCGAGGATCGACTCACACCACGTGGCACGTGGAGCCCCTGTGGGAAAGCCTCGAGGGAAAGCCTCGTGGGAAAGCCTCGAGGGAAAGAAAAAGATCCCTTTATCCACGCGAAGGGAAGCGGGACACTGCTGCTACAGCGAGGGAAAGCGCACGTGTGCCCCACTCGAGACGAGACTGACTCCCCTGGGGAGACTCCAGAAGTACCCCAAGATCCATGTCAGCACTGGAGAGGAATCCTCAGGTTCCGGCACTGACTCCACACAAGGTCTTAGGCCCCGGCATCGACGGGAGAGGAATCCGAGAGGCCCCCGAGCAACTCGCATGGGGAATGGCCTTTCCTGAGGCCACCAGAGCGCGGTCCCTGAGGTCCCCGTCGTAAGTCGAGAGCACCTGCCCCAACTCGAGAAAATCCAAGAGATTCTCCCTCCAGGCGAGATGAGGCCCATTTCCGCTGAGGCGTCTCGAGGCTATTCTCACCTAACCTCTGGAACTTCCAACGGTCCTTCACACCTTGCTGCAACTCAAGAAGTTCCCCGACATACCCGTCTCCACTCGAGACGAAGCACGTGAGTCCCGCCTACATCCAGAGGAGCCCCGTTTCCGCTCCTAGCTCGAGAGGGGCGATCCTTTCCCTGCGTGGTCGGGAAAGAATTCCCGGCGTTCCCGTCGCATCTCAAGAGCAGGCGCTCTCCACAGGAAAGGAGAGAGGAACTCCAGGGTCGTGCCACCATTCCCAGAGTCCCCCAAATGTCTCAGTCCATTACAGGGAAACCTGTTTTCCCTGCACTGCGTCGACTTTCAAGACGAGGATCGACTCACACCACAGTGGCACGTGGGACAGCCCTGTGGGAAAGCCTCGTGGGAAAAGCCACGTGGGAAAGCCACAAGATCCTCGATCCACGCGAAGGGAAGCGCGACACTGTTGCTACAGCTCGGGAGGAAAAGCGCACGTGCATGCCCCACTCGAGAGGAGGACTGACTCCCCTGGGGAGACTCCAGAACTACCCCAAGATTCCATGTCAGCAC
>NW_017201149.1:0-6781 GCF_001704415.2 Capra hircus | reverse complement strand
CTCCAGTGCTGACATGGATCTTGGGGTACTAATGGAGTCTCCCTAGTGGAGGCAGTCCTCGTCTCGAGTGGGGCATGCACGTGCGATTTCCTCCCGAGCTGAAGCAGCAGTGTCACGCTTCCCTTCGCGTGGATCAAGGGATCTGTGTCTTTCCCTCGAGGCTTCGCACGAGGCTTTCCCACGAGGGCCTTCCCACAGGGCTGTGCCACGTGCCACGTGGTGTGAGTCGATCCTCGCTTGAAAGTCGAGGCAGTGCAGGGAAAACAGGTTTCCCTGAATGGAATGAGACATCCGGGGACTCTGGGAATGGTGGCACGACCCTGCAGTTCCTCTCCCCTTTCCTTTGGAGAGCGCCTCCTCTTGAGATGCGATGGGAATGCCGGGAATTCTTTCCCGACCAGTAGGGAAAGGATCCCTCATCTCGAGCTACGAGCCGGAAACGGAGCTCCTCTGGATGTGGCCGGGACCCTCGTGCTTCCTCTTGAGTGGAGACGGGTATGTCGGGGAACTTCTTGAGTTGCAGCATGACTGTGAAAGACTCTTTAGAAGTTCCAGAGTTCACGTGTGATTAGCCTCGAGACACATCAGTGGAAACGGGCCTCATCTCACCTGCAGGGGAGAACCTCCTGGATTTTACCGAGTTGCGGCAGGTGCTCTCGACTTACGACGGGGACCTCATGGACCCGCTCTGGTTACCTCAGGAAAGGCCAGTCCCCATGTGAGTTGCTAGAGGTCCTGTCGCTATTCCTCTCCCGTCGATGCCAGGGCCTAAGACCTTGTGTGGAGTCGGGGCCGGAACCTGAGGATTCCTCTCCAGGGCTGACATGCATCTTGGGTATTTCTGGAGTCTCCCCAGGGGAGTCAGTTCTCGTCTCGAGTAGGGGCATGCACGTGCGCTTTCCTCCCGTGCTGTAGCAGCAGTGTCACGCTTCCCGTCGCGTGGATTAAGGGATCTGTGGCTTTCCCTCGAGGCTTTCCACGAGGCTCTCCCACAGGGTTGTCACACGTGCCACCAGGTGTGAGTCGATCCTCAGCGTGAAAGTCGAAGCAGTGCAGGGAAAACAGGATCCTCTGGAATGGACTGAGACATCTGGGGGACTCTTGGAATGGTGGCACGACCATGAGTTCCTCTCGCCTTTCCTGTGCAGGCGGCGCCTCTCTTGAGATGCGTTGAAACGTCGGGAATTCTTTCCCGAGGAAGCAGGGAAGGATCCCTCATCTCGAGCTTGGAGGAGGAAACGGAGCTCCTTGGCGGTTGCCGGACCCTCGTGCTTCCTCTGGAGTGGAGACGGGTATGTCGGGGAACTTCTTGAGTTTTAGCAAGGGTGTTTAGGACACTTTGGAAGTTCCAGAGTTTAGTTGTGATTACTCTCGAGACGCCGCAGAGAAATGGGCCTCATCTCGACTGGAGCAGAGAACTCCTGGATTTTCTCGAGTTGCGGCAGGTGCTCTCCGAGTTAGACGGAGCCTCAGTCTGGTGACCTCAGGAAAGGCCAGTCCCCACGCGAGTGCTGGGGCTCTCAGGATTCCTCTCCGGTCGATGCGGGGCTAAGACCTAGTGTGGATCGCGACCGGACGTGAGGATTCTCTCCAGTGTGAATGGACTTGGCGTACTTCTGGAGTCTCCCAAGCTTGCGTCAGTCCTCGGCTCGAGTGGGGTCATGCACGTGCGCTTTCCTCCCGAGCGGTAGCAGCAGTGTCACGCTTCCTTCTCGTGGATCAAGGAATCTGTGGCTTTCCCCTGGAGTCTTTCCATGAGGCTTTCCCACAAGGCTATTCCACTTGCCACCATGGTGTGAGTCGATCCTCGGCGTGAAAGTCGAACCAGTGCAGGAAAACAGGAACCTCCTTCCCCACAGTAGGGATACACTGTCCCTTGGGCGGTATCTCCAGGGGCACTCGCGCTGGGGGGTTGCCCGCGGAGGTGCGGGCCTCAGGCTCACGTGAGAAAAGCCCCAAATGGCATTAGCTGCCAGTCCAGACGCTGGCCACTCAGGTCTCTGGCCGGAGCCTTGGCTCCAGGCAACTCAAAGCCTCGCGGTGGCACTCTGGGACTGCTGTAGGGAAAGGATGCCAAGAGCCACGGAGGAGTTGGGAGGGGCATGGGGAAACGGAGGCGAGGACAGCGAGGATCTAGGTGGAGGCGCTGGAGAGAGCGTCTGGTGTCCGCGAATGCCTCGGAGAGCAGCGGGACAGTCGAGGACAGGGACCTGTGGAATGTGAAAAGGCGGGAAATCTCAGAGCAAGGCAGGCTGGAAAGGGGCGTTGGTGGCCAATTCAAAGGGACTAGGGGCGTTTCCTGGGCGGTGAGTTCCCTTGGCACTGCTGAGGGCCCTGATTGATCACTCGGGTTGAACCACCCCCGCTGCGAGGGAGGGCCACAAACCAAAGCCCCGAACTGCCGCCACCCCAACGGGATCTTGGCGTCCAGGGCACAGCCGTGCCCGGGAAAAGCCCACTCGCTCCACGGGACTCGTCCAGGTCTCTGCTTGGAAAGAGGCCAGGGGCGGCCCCTCCATCTACCCACCAAACCTATTGACGTCAATGGTGGCGGAGACGCCTCCGTTCTCCAGAGTCCTAGCTGCTGGTCCCGCCACTCGGCCAGCAGTCTGCAGCGTGCCCGTGTGCCTCTCCACCATGGCTTCGTCCGGCTCCTCCACACCTCAAGCGTACGTTTGCCTCGGTCCCTTGGTCGATCACATCTCAGGGGATTTGCGGTGGCCTGGGCAAGGCTCTCGGCCAATGTGTTGACCCCCTCCCACCGGAGAACGGCTGGGACCATCGGCCAGGCCCGGGTTCCGAGGCGTCAGGTGTGCCAAATTCGGAGGGCGTGGCATCGTTCGTTCATCTTGCTCTTTGGCACACACATGGCTTCTCCGTTCTCTTTCTGGGAAGACAGTGTTGTTTCAGGGGGCGTGCTGCGGGGGCGGGGCCGGGTTGGGGGTGGTGGAGCGGGTGCTTTGCTGGGATGAGGCCCTTTATCCTCACATCTTCATGTGGGAATGGGAGTCGGGGAGCTCTGTGGCCTTGCTGCCTTCAGTGCTTCCTCTGCACAGGGGCCTAGTGCTTCTGCTTTTGTCAGCGTTAGGGTTTGGGCGTCGCTTGGTGCCTTGCCTTTGCCTTGGCTGGGCCTTGGCCTTGCCCTTGGCGTTGCTGTTGCCTTGCCTTGGTCTTGGCTTGGCCTTGCCCTGCCTTGAACTTGAACTTGACTTGACCTTGACTTGAACTTGCTTGACTTGAACTTGACCTTGAACTTGACTGGCCTTGAACTTGGACCTTGAATTGACTTGAACTTGACCTTATGACTTGAACTTGAACTTACTTGCAACTTGACTTGATGACTTGAACTTGAACTGACTTGACTTTGAACTTGAACTTGAATTGACTTGAACTTGATCTTGAACTTGAACTTGAACTTGAACTTGACCTTGAATTGACTTGACATTGAACTTGACTTGAACTTGACACTTGAATTGAACTTGAACTTAACTTGAACTTGAACTTGAACTTGAACTTAACTTGAACTTGAACTTGACTTGAACTTGAACTGACCTTGAACTTGAACTTGACTTGAACTTCAACTTGAACTTGTCTTGACCTTGACTTGACTTGAACTTGACTGACCTTGAACTTGACTGACTTGAAATGCCTTGACCTTGACCTTGAACTTGACCTGAACTTGGCCTTGAACTTGAGTTGACTTGAACTTGAACTTAACTTACTTGACCTTGAACTTGAACTTGACCTTGACTTGAACTTGACTTGACTTGAACTTGACCTGACTTGACCACAACGGAGACCTCGAGATTTGCTCAGAGCACGGAGGTCCAGAAGCAGGGCCTGTATCTCCCTTCCTTTGTGATCATTGCAAAGACATTCCTAGCTGATAGCGGAGTGCCCCTGAAGAAGCAAGCAGTGGAGTGTGTTTGACACGACTGTGTGCTTCCTGGCCTCAGCTCCACAGGGCCTTTCCTCTCGAAGTAGGCCCCATGTCCCTTGGGAGGGTGTCATGCTCTTTTCTCCTCACTGCAAAGGGTGGAGCCAAGCTCGCTCTGTCAGAGGTACAAAAACAGCAATTGAATGGATTTTCAAGCTCTTGCTAGGCTGCACCCTTTCAGGCCCACTTTACTGAAACAGGTGCTCTGTGGCCCTGGTTGGGTATGCAGGTTCACACAACAGGGTGAGATCCTGTCCAAGCCAAGAATTTTCCTGAAAGACTAGGCTCACTAGAGCTCTCCTCCAGAGCAAAGGGGATAGAGAGATGTATGGAGGAGTCTTTGCCTTTCCTGTGAGTGTGGGGCTACTCCTACGGCCCAAGCTCAGGGATAACTGCCTCTAAGAAAGGAATGGCAAGAAGCGCTATTCTTGGAGGTTGGGACAGGGAGTTCGCAGCATGTGGGAAAGAAAGACTTCTTCGGGGAAGAAGAGGCAACCACCGGGGGTGTGTTTGCAAGCCTCTATTTGGAAGGAACAGGTTTGCTTATACAACTCAAGACCTCCAGATCTGCTCAGAGGACTGAAGTTCCAGAGACAGGGCCATGTATCTCCCCTTCCCTTTGAGATCCTTGCAAAGACATTCCTAGCAGATCGTGGGAGTGCCCATGAAGAAGCAAGCAGCGGGAGTGTGCTTGACATCATCACTGGCTGCCTACGGCTCAGCTCCTCAAGGGGCCTTTCTCTCCTGGTAGCCCTATGTCCCTTTGGGAGAGGGTGGTGCCCTTCCCTCCACACTGCCAAAGGGTGGAGGTGGAGCAAACTCGTTCTCTCCGAGGTAAAAAAAAAAAGACAAAATTGGATGGATTTTTAAGCTCTTGCTATGCTGCACCCCTCCAGGACCAACTCGAGCAAAACAGGTGCCTGTGGCCCCTAGGTCGGGTATGCAGGTTCACACTGGGTGGGATCCCGTCAAAGCCAAGAATTTTCCTGACAGACCTAGGCTCACTAGAGCTCTCCTCCAGAGGAAAGGGGACAGAAAAGACGTGTGTGTGGAGGTGGCTCTGCTTTCCAGGTCCCAATCTCAGGGATAACTGCCCCTAAGAAAGGAACTGCTGCTGCTGCTGCTTGCTAAGTTGCTTCAGTCGTGTTCGACTCTGTGCGACGCCATAGACGGTAGCCCACTAGGCTCCCCGTCCCTGGGATTCTCCAGGCAAGAACAGTAAGTGGGTTGCCATTGCCTTCTCCAATGCATGAAAGTGAAAATGAAAGTGCAGTCGCTCAGTCGTGTCCGACCCCTCAGCGACCCCACGGACTGCAGCCTACCAGGCTTCTCCGTCCATAGGATTTTCTGAAAGGAACTGCAAGAAGCGCTTTTCCAGGAGGCTGGGAAAGGGTGTTCGGCAGGATGTGGGGAAAGAGAGCCTCCTTCGGGGAAGAATAGGCGGCCACTTGTTTTGTGTTGCAAACCTCTATTTGGAAGGAACAGGTTAGCTTATACAAGGGAGACCTCCAGATCTGCTCAGAGGACCAAAGTTGCAGAGGCAGGTCGGTGTATTTTCCCTTCACTTTGGGATCCTTGCAAAGACATTCCTTGCTGATAGATGATTCAGCAAGGGGCCTTTGAGACTGTTGTTTTCTTTCCTAGGTTCAAAGATTCCTTCAGTTCCTAATATAGATAATCCTAGAAATTATCTGACATCCGTGAAAATCTGATATGTCCTGGTCAAATGCTGTCAGTTATAATTCCAGTTATCATATTAAAGCATTTCAAGTCGCAGCAGTGACCAGATTACATTGTCAATTTCTATTTAATCAGGTTTTAACCATGTCCTCTATGGTTTCACACTGATGCCTTTGCAGAAATACTGCTACTTCAAGATATATGGAATATACTTTTTTTAAGCTTACCGATAATTTGTTTGTTTGTTTGTTTTGTCCTGGTAAGCTGGTACAGATGGAATTTAGTCTCCTCTCTAGGTTAAGAGAACAAAGTTTTCTTAGAATGCAATTTTTGATAACAGACTATGGATTTCTTTACCTTTCATTGATTTATAATTGTTTTCATCATCTGTTTTTTTACTTCGGTAAAGTAAATAAGCCTTATTTAAGATTTTGGTACATGTAGGATGGACTAAGCTTTCCCCACTCTTGCAAGTTCCCTTAACCCTTCAGATTCTTCTCGTGGGACAAGATCTCACTTTCCTCCAGAGGGACAATCCAAGCTTTTTATTAGTTGATCTGCCCCTGACATCAGAGTCCATTTGAGCACGAGTTGGCCTATAATTTAGGCATGAAACTATGACTACATAAAGAAAAGGTGACTTTATGATTCAGGGATGGCCATGATATGCCTTGCACTTCAGAGAAAATGGGTTAAAATGATTTTTTTTTCTTCAAAACTGCACAGCCAGTTCTTTCAGCATATGCAATTGAAAACATCTAGTCATTAGGTCAGTTTTCATTCCAATCCCAAAGAAAGGCAATGACAAAGAATATTCAAGCTGCTGCACAATTGCACTCATCTCACACACTAGTAAAGTAATGCTCAAAATTCTCCAAGTTCACATGAACTGTGAACTTCCAAATGTTCAAGAGGGATTTAAAACATGCAGAGAAACCAGAGATCAAACTGCCAACATCCACTGGATCATTGAAAAAGCAAGAGAGTTCCAGAAAAAAGACATCTATTTCTGCTTTATTGACTATGCCAAAGCCTTTGACTGTGTGGATCAAATAAACTGGGAAAAATTCTTGAAAGATGATGGGAACTACCAAAAGACAGTTCACCATGACCTGGTCATATGTCAAGGCAGTGGGAGAAATATCAAGAATCTCAGATATGCAG
>NW_017201148.1:0-6781 GCF_001704415.2 Capra hircus | reverse complement strand
GTCTCAGTTCATTCCAGGGAAACCTGTTTTCCCTGCACTGCCTCGACTTTCAATCGAGGATCGACTCACACCACCGTGACACGTTGGGAGAGCCCTGTGGGAAGAGATTCGTGGGAAAGCCTCGTGGGAAAAGTCACAGATCCCTTGATCCACGGAAATGAAGCGTGACACTGCTGCTACAGCTCGGGAGGAAAGCGCACGTGCATGACCCCACTCGAGATGAAAACTGACTCCCTTGAGGGAGAGAATCCAGAAGTACCCTAAGATCATGTCAGCACTGGTGAGGAATCCTCAGGTTCCGGCAGCGACTCCGCACAAGGCTTTAATCCCCGTCATCGAAGGGAGAGGAATCCCGAGAGGCCCCGAGCAACTCGCATGGGACTGGCCTTTCCTGAGGCCACCAGAGCGGGTCCCTGAGGTCCCCTTCGTAAGTCGAGAGCACCTGCCGCAACTCGAGAATATCCAGGAGGTTCTTCCCCCAGCCGAGATGAGGCCCCATTTCCGCTGAGGCGTCTACAGGCTAATCACACCTAACTTCTGGAACTTCCCAAGGGTCCTTGGCACATTTGCTGCAACTGAAGAAGTTCCCCGACATCCTCCTCTCCACTCGACAGGAAGCACGAGAGTCCTGCCCACATCCAGAGGAGCCCCGTTTCCGCCTCTTAGCTCGAGAGGAGGGATCCTTTCCCTGCTTGGTGGGGAAAGAATTCACCGCATTCCCGTCGCATCTCAAGAGGAGGCGCTCTCCACAGGAAAGGCGAGAGGAACTCCAGGGTCGTGCCACCATTCCCAGAGTCCCCCAGATGACTCAGTCTATTCCAGGGAAACCTGTTTTCCCTGCACTGCCTCGACTTTCAATCCGAGGATCGACTCACAACACGATGGCACGTGGGAGAGCCCTGTGGGAAAGATTCGTGGGAAAGCCTCGTGGGAAAAGCCTCAAGGGAAAGCCACAGATCCCTTGATCCACGCGAAATGAAGAGCGACACTGCTACTACAGCTCGGGAGGAAAGCGCACGTGCATGCCCCCACTAGAGACTTGGACGGACTCCCCGCGGGAAACTCCAGAAGTACCCCAAAATCCATGTCAGCACTGGAGAGGAATCCTCAGGTTCCGGCACCGACTTCACACATGGTCTTAGGCCCCGGCATCGACGGGAGAGGAATCCCGAGAGGCCCCGAGCATCTGGCATCGGGACTGGCCTTTCCTGAGGCCACCAGAGTGGGTCCCTGAGGTCCCCGTCGTAAGACGAGAGCACCTGCCGCAACTCGAGAAAATCCAGGAGATTCTCCCCTCCAGGCGAGATGAGTCCCATTTCCGCTGAGGCGTCTAGAGGCTATTCACACCTAATATCTGGAACTTCCAAAGGGCCCTTCACACCCTTGCTGCAACTCAAGAAGTTCCCCGACTTACCCGTCTCCTCGAGAGGAAGCACGAGAGTCCCGCCCACATCCAGAGGAGCCCTGGTTCCGCTTCCTAGCTCGAGAGGAGGGATCCTTTCCCTTCGTGTTGGGAAAGAATTCCCGGCGATCCTTTCACATCTCAAGAGCAGGCGCTCTCCATAGGAAAAGCGAGAGGAACTCCAGGGTCGTGCCACCATTCTCAGAGTCCCCCAAATGTCTCAGTCCATTCCAGGGAAACCTGTTTTCCCTGCACTGCCTCGACTTTCAATCCGAGGATCGACTCACACCACGGTGGCCCGTGAGAGAGCCCTGTGGGAGAGATTTGGGAAAGCCTCGTGGGAAAGCCTCGAGGGAAAGCCACAGATCACTTGATCCACAGAAAAGAAGCATGACACTGCTGCAACAGCTCGGGAGGAAAGCGCACGTGCATGCCCCCACTCGAGACGAGGACGGACTCCCCGCGGAAGGACTGTAGAAGTACCCCAAGATCCATGTCAGCACTGGAGAGGAATCCTCAGGTTCCGGCACCGGACTCCACACAAGGTCTTAGGCCCCGGCATTGACGGGAGAGGTATCCCGAGAGGCCCCCGAGCAACTCTCATGGGGACTGGCCTTTCCTGAGGCCCCCAGTCGTGTCCCCTGAGTTTCCCGTCGTAAGTCAAGAGCACCTGCCGCAACTCGAGAAAATCCAGGAGGTTCTCCCCTTCGACGAGAGATGATGCCCATTTCCGCTGAGGCGTCTCCAGGCAAATCACACCTAACCTCTGGAACTTTCAAAGGGTCCTTCACACCCCTTTCTGCAACTCCAAGAAGTTCCCCAACATACCCGTCTCGACTTGAGAGGAAGCACGAGAGTCCCGCCCACATCCAAAGGAGCCCCGATTCCGCCTCCTAGATCGAGAGGAGGGATCCTTCCCCTGCGTGGTCGGCAACGAATTCCCGGCGTTCAGGTCGCATTTCAAGAGGAGGCACTCTCTACAAGAAAGGCCAGAGGAACTCCAGGGTCGTGCCACCATTCCCAGAGTCCCCCCAGATGTCTCAGGTCCATTCCAGGGAAACCTGTTTTCCCTGCACTGCCTCAACTTTCAAGCCGAGGATCGACTCACACCACGGTGGCACGTGGGACAGCCCTGTGGGGAAAGGCCTCGTGGGAAAGCCTCGAGGGAAAGGCACAGATTCCTTGATCCACGCGAAGGGAAGCGTGACAATTCTACTACAGCTCGGGAGAAAAGTGCACGTGCATGCCCCCACTTGAGACGAGGGACTGACTCCCCTGGGGAGACTCCAGAAGTACCCCAAGATCCATGTCAGCACTGGAGAGGAATCCTCAGGTTCCGGCACCGACTCCACACAAGGTCTTAGGTCCCGGCATCGACGGGAGAGGAATCCCGAGAGGCCCCCGAGCAACTCGCATGGGGACTGGCCTTTCCTGTGGCCACCAGAGCAGGTCACTCAGGTCCCCGTCATAAGTCGAGAGCACCTGACCCAACTCAAGAAAATTCTGGAGGTTCTGCCCTCCAGGTGAGATGAGGCCCATTTCAGCCTAGGCGTCTCGAGGCTAATCACACCTAACCTCTGGAAATTCCAAAGGGTCCTTCACACCCTTGCTGCAACTCAAGAAGTTCCCCCAATATACCCGTCTCCACTCGAGAGGAAGCACGAAGGTCCATCCCACATCCAGAGGAGCCCCGTTTCTGCCTCCTAGCTGGAGAGGAGGGATCCTTTCCCTGCGTGGTCGGGAAAGAATTCCCCGGCGTTCCCGTCGAATCTCAAGAGGAGGCGCTCTTCACAGGAAAGGCCAGAGGAACTCGAGGGTCGTGCCACCATTCACAGAGACCCCCAGATGTCTCAGTCCATTCCAGGGAAACCTGTTTTCCCTGCACTGCCTCGACTTTCAAGCCGAGGATCGACTCATACCACGGTGGCACGTGGGACAGCCGTGTGGGAAAGCCTCGTGGGAAAGCCTCGTTGGAAAGCCTCGAGGGAAAGCGCCTGATCCCTTGATCCACGCGAAGGGAAGCGTGACACTGCTGCTACAGCTCTGGAGGAAAGGACACGTGCATGACCCCACTCGAGACGAGGACTGACTCCCCTATGGAGACTCCAGAAGTACCCCAAGAATCCATGTCGGCACTGGAGAGGAATCCTCACGTTCCGGCACTGACTCCACACAAGGTCTTAGGCCCCAGCATCGACGGGAGAGGAATCCCGAGAGGCCCCCGAGCATCTCACATGGGGACTGGCCTTTCCTGAGGCCCTCAGAGCGTGTCCCTGAGGTCCCCATCGTAAGTCGAGAGCACCTGCCGCAACTCGAGAAAATCAAGGAGGTTTCCCCTCCAGGCGAGATGAGGCCCATTTCCGCTGAGGCGTCTCGAGGCTAATCACACCTAAACTCTGGAATATCCAAAGGGTCCTTCACACCCTTGCTGCAACTCAAGAAGTTCCCCGACATACCAGTCTCCACTAGAGAGGAAGCACGAGAGTCCCGCCCACATCCAGAGGCGCCCCGTTTCCGCCTCCTAGATCGAGAGGAGAGATCCTTTCGCTGCGTGGTCGGGAAAGAATTCCCGGCGTTCCCGACGCATCTCAAGAGGGAGGCGTTCTCCACAGGAAAGGCGAGAGGAACTCCAGGGTCGTGCCACCATTCCCTGAGTCCCCCAGATGTCTCAGTCCATTCCAGGGAAACCTGTTTTCCCTGCACTGCCTCGACTTTCCAGCCGAGGATCGACTCACACCACGGTGGCACGTGGGACAGCCCTGTGGGAAAGCCTCGTGGGAAAGCCTCGTCGGAAAGCCTAGAGGGAAAGCCACAGATCCCTTGATCCACGTGAAGGGAAGCGCCACACTGCTACTACATCTTTGGAGGAAAGCGCACGTGCATGCCTCCACTCGAGACGAGGACTGACTCCCCTGGGGAGACTCCAGAAGTACCCCAAGATCCATGTCAGCACTGGAGAGGAATCCTCAGTTTCCGGCACCGACTCCACACAAGATCTTAGGCCCCGACATCGACGGGAGAGGAATCCCGAGAGGCCCCCGAGCAACTCGCATGGGGACTGGCCTTTCCTGAGGCCACCAGAGCGTGTCCCTGAGGTCCCCGTCGTAAGTCGAGAGCACCTGCCGAAACTCGAGAATATCCAGGAGGTTCTCCCCTCCAGTGGAGTTGAGGCCCATTTCCGATGAGGCGTCTCGAGGCTAATCACACCTAACCTCTGAAACTTCCAAATGGTCGTTCCCACCCTGGTTGCAACTCGAAAAGTTACCCGACATAACCGTCTCTCCACTCGAGAGGAAGCACGAGAGTTCCGCCCACATCCAGAGGAGCCCCATTTTCCGCCTCCTTGCTCGAGAGGATGGATCCTTTCCCTGCGTGGTCGGGAAGAATTCCCGGCGTTCCCGTCGCATCTCAAGAGGAGGCGCTCTCACCAGGAAAGGCGAGAGGAACTCCAGGTTCGTGCCACCATTCCCAGAGTCCCCCAGATGTCTCAGTCCATTCCAGGGAAAACTGTTTTCCCTGCACTGCCTCGACTTTCAAAACGAGGATCGAGACACACCATGGTGGCACCTGGGACAGCCCTGTGGGAAAGCCTCTGGGAAAGCCTTGAGGAAGCCAAAAATGCCCTTGATCCAAGCGAAGGGAAGCATGACATTGCTGCTACAGCTCGGGAGGAAAGCGAACGTGCATGCCCTCACTCGAGACGAGGACTGACTCCCCTGGGGAGACTCCAGAAGTACCCCAAGATTCATGTCAGCACTGGTGAGGAATCCTCAGGTTCCAGCAGCAACTCCACACAAGGCCTTAATCCCGGCATCGAAGGAGAGGAATCCCGAGAGGTCCCCGAGTAACTCGCATGGGGACTGGCCTTTCCTGAGGCCACCAGAGCGGGTCCCTGAGGTCCCCTTCGTAAGTCGAGAGCACCTGCCGCAACTCGAGAATATCCAGGAGTTCTCCCCCTGGCGAGATGAGGCCCATTTCCACTGAGGCGTCTACAGGCTAATCACACCTAACCTCTGGAACTTCCCAAGGGTCCTTCACACCCTTGCTGCCAACTCAAGAAGTTCCCCGACATCCTACTCTACACTCGAGAGGAAGCACGAGAGTTCCCACCCACATCCAGAGGAGCCCCGGTTCCGCTTCCTAGCTCGAGAGGAGGGATCCTTTCCCTGTGTGGTCGGGAAAGAATTCCCGGCGTTCCTTTCGCATCTCAAGAGCAGGCGCTCTCCACAGGAAAGGCGAGAGGAACTCCAGGGTCGTGCCACCATTCCCAGAGTCCCCCAGATGTTTCAGTCCATTCCGGGGAAACCTGTTTTCCCTGCACTGCCTGGACTTTCAACCCGAGAATCGACTCACACCACGGTGGAACGTGGGACAGCCCTGTGGGAAAGATTCCTGGAAAGCCTCGTGGGAAATCCTCGAGGGAAAGACACAGATCCCTTGATCCACTAAATGAAGAGTGACACTGCTACTACAGCTCGGGATGAAAGCGCACGTGCATGCCCCACTCGAGACTTGGGCGGACTCCCCGTGGAAACTCCAGAAGTACCCCAAAATTCATGTCAGCACTGGAGAGGAATCCTCAGGTTCCGGCACCGACTAAACACATGGTCTTAGGCCCCGGAATCGAAGGGAGAGGAATCCTAAGAGGCCACCGAGCAACTCGCATCGGGACTGGCCTTTCCTGAGGCCACCAGAGTGGGTCCCTGAGGTCCCCGTCGTAAGTCGAGAGCACCTGCCGCAACTCGAGAAACTCCAGAAGATACTCCCCTCCAGGCGAGATGAGGCCCATTTTCCGCTGAGGCGTCTCGAGGCTAATCACACCTAACTCTGGAACTTCCAAAGGGTCCTTCACACCCTTGCTGCAACTCAAGAAGTTCCCCGACAACCCGTCTCCACTCGAGAGGAAGCACGAGAGTTCCGCCCACATCCAGAGGAGCCCCGTTTCCGCCTCCTAGCTCGAGAGGAGGGATCCTTTCCCTGCGTGTGGGGAAAGAATTCCCAGCGTTCCCGTCGCATCTCAAGAGGAGGCGCGCTCCACAGGAAAGCGAGGAGGAACTCCAGGGTCGTGCCACCATTTCCAGAGTCCCCCAGATGTCTCAGTCCATTCCAGGGAAACCTGTTTTCCCTGCACTGCCTCGACTTTTCAATCCGAAGATCGACTCACACCACGGCTGGCACGTGGAGAGCCTGTGGGAAAGATTCGTGGGAAAAGCCTCGTGGGAAAGCCTATAGGGAAAGCCACAGATCCCTTGATCCACGCGAATGAACCATGATACTGCTGCTACAGCTCGGGAGGAAAGCGCACGTGCATCCCCCACTCAAGACGAGGACGCGACTCCCCGCGGAGACTCCAGAAGTACCCAAGATCCATGTCAGCAC
>NW_017201147.1:0-6782 GCF_001704415.2 Capra hircus | reverse complement strand
ACAGTGAGGCAGGTGTTAGCAGATTTGCCACAAGTAAGGGGGTGGGATTTCACAGCAGATGGAACAATTAGGTAAGGGTATAAATCAGGTAACTAAGTTTGTATAAAAAGAATCTCATTCCCCCTTGAGGAACAGATTCATGAATTTGTGCTCAGTGATCAGGTGTGGCTCAATGACTGGAACACAATTCCTTGGCCTGACATCGGAAAGGTCCTTATACTGTTGTTTTAGCCACAGTTTCTGAAAGAGATGGAATACCAGACCACCTAACCTGCCTCTTGAGAAATCTGGATGAAGGTCAGGAAGCAACAGTTAGAGTAGGACATGGAACAACAGACTGGTTCCAAAAAGGAAAAGGAGTATGCAAAGGCTGTATATTGTCACCCCTGTTTATTTAACTTCTATGCAGAGTACATCATGAAAAATGCTGGATGGAAGATACATGAGGTGGAATCAAGATTGCCGGTAGATAATATAATACTTAGATATGCAGATGACACCACCATTATGGCTGAATGTGAAGAGGAACGGGTACGTCGGGGAACTTCTTGAGTTGCAGCAAGGGTGTGAAGGACCCTTTGGAAGTTCCAGAGGTTAGGTGTGGTTAGTCTCGAGATGCCTCAGCGGAAATGGGCCTCATGTCGCCTGGAATGGAGAGGCTCCTGGATATTCCCGAGTTTCAGCAGGTGCTCTCGAGTTACGACGGGGAATTCAGGGACCCGCTCTGGCGGCCGCAGGAAACGCCAGTCATCATGCGTGTTGCTAGGGGGCCTCTCGTGATTCCTCTCCCGTCGATGCCGGGGCCTAAGACCTTGTGTGGAGTCGGGGCCGGAAGCTGAGGATTCCTCTCCAGTGCTGACATGGATTTTGTGGTATTTCTCGAGTCTCCACAAGGGAGTCAGGCCTCGTCTCGAGTTGGCGCATGAGCGTGCCCTTTCCTCCCATGCTGTAGCAGCAGTGTCACGCTTCCCCATGCCTGGACCAAGGGATCTGTGGCTTTCCCTCGAGTCTTTCCCACTAGGCTTTCCCACAGGGCTGTCCCACGTGTGACGGTGGTGTGAGTCGATCCTCGGCATGAAGGCCAAGGCAGTGCAGGGAAAACAGGTTCCTGTGGAATGGACTGAGACATCTGGGTGAGTCTCGGAATGGTGGCACGACCCTGCAGTTCCTCTCCCCTTACCTTTGGAGAGCGCCTCCTCTTGAGATGCGATGGGAATGCCGGGAATTCTTTCCCGACCAATCAGGGAAAGGATCGCACATCTCGAGCTACGAGCCGGAAACGGAGCTCCTCTGGATGTGGCCGGGACACTCGTGCTTCCTCTTGAGTGGAGACGGGTATGTCGGGGAACTTCTTGAGTTGCAGCATGACTGTGAAAGACTCTTTGGAAGTTCCAGAGGTCACGTGTGATTAGCCTCGAGACACCTCAGGGGAAACGGGCCTCATCTCGCCTGGAGGAGAGAACCGCCTGGATTTTACCGAGTTGCGGCAGGTGCTCTCGACTTACGACGGGGACCTCAGGGACCCGCTCTGGTGACCTCAGGAAAGGCCAGTCCCCATGCGAGTTGCTAGAGGGCCTTTCGCTATTCCACTCCCGTCGATGCCAGGGCCTAAGACCTTGTGTGGAGTTGGGGCCGGAATCTGAGGATTCCTCTCCAAGGCTGACATGCATGTTGGGGGTACTTCTGGAGTCTCCCCAGGGGAGTCAGTCCTCGTCTCGAGTGGGGGCATGCACGTGCGCTTTCCTCCCGTGCTGTAGCAGCAGTGTCACGCTTCCCTTCACGTGGATCAAGGGATCTGTGGCTTTCCCTCAAGGCTTTCCCACGAGGCTTTCCCACAGGGCCCTCCCAAGTGCCACCGTGGTGTGAGTCGATCCTCGGCGTGAAAGTCGAAGCAGTGCAGGGAAAACAGGATCCTCTGGAATGGACTGAGATATCTGGGGGACTCTTGGAATGGTGGCACGACCCATGAGTTCTTCTCGCCTTTCCTGTGCAGTGGGCCTCCTCTTGAGAAGCGTGGGAAACGTCGGGAATTCTATTCCGAGGAAGCAGGGAAGGATCCCTCATCTTTAGCTTGGAGGCGGAAACGGAGCTCCTCTGGAAGTGGCCGGGACCCACGTGCTTCCTCTGGAGTGGAGACGGGTGTGTCGGGGAACTTCTTGAGTGCAGCTAAGGTGTGAAGGAACCTTTGGAAGTTCCAGAGGTTAGGTGTGATTAGCCTCGAGACGCCTCAGCGGAAATGGGCCTCATCTCGCCTGGAGGGGAGAACCTCCTGGATTTTATCGAGTGTGGCAGGTGCTCTAGAATTACGACGGGACCTCAGGGAGCCGCTCTGGTGGCCTCAGGAAAGGCCAGTCCCATGAAAGTTGCTCGGGGGCCTCTCGGATTCCTCTCCCGTCGATGCCGGGGCCTAAGACTTTGTGTGGAGTCGGTGCCGGAACCTGAGGATTCCTGACAGTGCTGACATGGATCTTGGGGTACTTCTGAAGTCTCCCCAGGGGAGTCAGTCCTCGTCTCGAGTGGGGGCATGCACGTGCGCTTTCCTCCCGAGCTGTAGCAGCAGTGTCACGCTTCTTGGCGATTGGATCATGGTATCAGTGGCTTTCCCTGAAGGCTTTCCCTCGAGGCTTTTCCACGAGGCTTTCCCACAGGGCTGTCCCACGTGCCACCGTGGTGTGAGTCGATCCTCGGCTTGAAAGTCGAGGCAGTGCAGGGAAAACAAGTTTCCTGGAATGGACTGAGACATCTGAGGGAATCTGGGAATGGTGGCACGACCCTGGAGTTCCTCTCGCCTTTTCTGTGGAGAGCGCCTACTCTTGAGATGCGACGGGAATGCCGGAAATTCTTTCCCGACCACTCAGGGAAAGGATCCCTTCTTTCGAGCTATGAGGTGGAAACGGGGCTCCTCCTCATGTGGGAGGGACTCTCGTGCTTCCTCTCGAGTGGAGACGGGTATGTTGGGGAACTTCTTGAGTTGCAGCAAGGGTGTGAAGGACCCTTTGGCAGTTCTAGAGGTTAGGTGTGATTAGCCCCGAGATGCCTCAATGGAAATGGGCTCATCTCCCCTGGAGGGGAGAACTCCTGGATATTCTCGAGCTGCGGCAGGTGCTCTCGACTTACGATGGGACCTCAGGGACCCGCTCTGGTGGCCTCAGGAAATTCCAGTCCCATCGAGTTGCTCGGGGCCCTCCGGATTCCTCTCCCGGCGATGCCGGGGCCTCAGACCTTACGTAGAGTCGGTGCTGTAACCTGAGGATTCCTCTCCAGTGCTGACATGGAATCTTGGTGTACTGCTGGAGTCTCCCCAGGGGAGTCAGTCCTCGTCTCGGTTGAGGGCATGCACGTGCGCTTTCCTCCCCAGCTGTAGGAGCAGTGTCGCGCTTCCCTTCACGTGGATCAAGGGATCTGTGGCTTTCCCTCGAGGCTTTCCCACGAGGCTTTGCCACATGGCTTTCCCACGTGCCACAGTGGTGTGAGTCGATCCTCGGATTGAAAGTCGAGTCAGTGCGGGGAAACAGGTTTCCCTGGAATGGACTGAGACATCTGGGGGACTCGGAGAATGGTGGCATGTCCCTGGAGTTCCTCTCGCCTTTCCTGTGGAGAGCGCCTCCTCTTGAGATGCGACGGGAACGCCGGGAATTCTTTTCCGACTCGCAGGAAAGGATCCCTCCTCTCGAGCTATGAGGCGGAAACGGGGCTCCTCTGGATGTGGGCGGAACTATCGTGCTTCCTCCTGAGTGGAGACGGGTATGTCGGGGGAACTTCTTGATTTGCAGCAAGGGTGTGAAGGACCCTTTGGAAGTTCCAGAGTTTAAGTGTGCTTAGCCTTGAGATGTGTCAGCGGAAATAGACTTCATTTTGCCTGGAGGGGAGAACATGCTTGATTTTCTCCAGTTGCGGCAGGTGCTCTCGACTTAAGACGGGGACCGCAGGACCCGCTCTGGTGGCCTCAGGAAAGGCCAGTCAAGATCCAAGACAGCACTGGAGAGGGAGAGACATCACGAGAGGCTCCCGAGCAACTCGCATGGGGACTGGCCTTTCCTGAGGCCACAAAAAGCGGGTCCCTGAGGTCCCCGTCGTAAGTCGAGAGCACCTGGCGCAACTCGAGAAAATCCAGGAGGTTCTCCCCTCCAGGCGAGATGAGATCCATTTGCGCTGAGGCATCTCGAGGCTAATCACACCTAACCTCTGGAACTTCCAAAGGGCCTTTCACACCCTTGCTGCAACTCAAGAAGTTCCCCGACATACCCGTTTCCACTCGAAAGGAAGCACGAGAGTCCCGCCCACAACCAGAAGAGCCCCGTTTCAGCCTCATAGCTCGAGAGGAGGGATCCTTTCCCTGCGTGGTCGGGAAAGAATTTCCGGCGTTCCCGTCGCATCTCAAGAAGAGGCGCTCTCCACAGGAAAGGAGAGAGGAACTCAGGGTCGTGCCACCATTCCCAGAGCCCCCAGATGTCTCAGTCGAACCAGGGAAACCTGTTTTCCCCGCAATGCCTCGACTTTCAAGCCGAGGATCGACTCAGACCTCGGTGGCACGTGGGACAGCCCTGTGAAAAGCCTAGTGGGAAAGCCTCGTGGGAAAGCCTACAGAGAAAGCCACAGATCCTTGATCCATGCAAAGGGAAGCGTGACACTGCTGCTAAAGCTCGGGAGGAAAGCGCACGGCACGCCACACTCGCGACGAGGACTGACTCCCCTGGGAGACTCCAGAAGTACCCCAAGATCCATGTCAGAACTGGAAAGGAATCCTCAGGTTCCGGCACCGACTCCACACAAGGTCTCAGGCCCCGGCATCAACGGGAGAGGAATCCTGAGAGGCCCCCGAGCAACTCGCATGGGGACTGGCCTTTCCTGAGGCCACCAGAGCGGGTCCCTGAGGTCCCCGTCGTAAGTCAAGAGCACCTGCCGCAACTCGAGAAAATCCAGGAGGTTCTCCCTCCAGGCGAGATGAGGCCCATTTCCGCTGAGGCGTCTCGAGGCTAATCACACCTAACCGCTGGAACTTCCAAAGGGTCCTTCACACCCTTGCTGCAACTCAAGAAGTTCCCGAATACCCGTCTCCACTCCAGAGGAAGCACGAGAGTCCGCCCACATCCAGAGGAGCCCCTTCCGCCTCCTAGCTCGAGAGGAGGGATCCTTTCCCTGCGTGTTCGGGAAAGAATTCCCGCATTCCGTCGCTTCTCAAGAGGAGGCGCTCTCCACAGGAAAGGCGAGAGGAACTCCAGGGTCGTGCCACCATTCCCAGAGTCCCCCCAGATGTCTCAGTCCATTCCAGGGAAACTCTTTTCCCTTCACTGCCTCGACTTTCAAGCCGAGGATCGACTCACACCACGGTGGCACGTGGGACAGCCTGTGGGAAAGCCTCGTGGAAAGCCTCGTGGGAAAGCCTCTCGAGGGAAAGCACAGATCCCTTGATACACGTGAAGGGAAGCCTGACACTGCTGATACAGCTCGGGAGGAAAGCGCACGTGCATGCCCCCACTCGAGACGGACTGACTCCCCTGGGGAGAATCCAGAAGTCCCCCAAGATCCATGTCAACACTGGAGAGGAATCCTCAAATTCCGGCACCGACTCCACACAAGGTCTAGGCCCCTGCATCGACGGGAGAGGAATCCCGAGAGGCCCCCGAGCAACTCGCATGGGGACTGGCCTTTCCTGAGGCCACCAGAGCGGGTCCCTGACGGTCCCCGTCGTAAGTCGAGACCACCTGCCGCAACTCCAGAAAATCCAGGAGGTTCCCCTCCAGGCGAGATGAAGCCCATTTCCGCTGAGAGTCTCGAGGCTAATCACACCTAACCTCTGGAACTTCCAAAGGGTCCTTACACCCTGGCTGCAACTCAAGAAGTTCCCCAAATACCCGTCTCCACTCGAGAGGAAGCACGAGAGTCCCGCCCACATCCAGAGGAGCCCGATTCCGCCTCCTAGCTCGAGAGGAGGGATCCTTTCCCTGCGTGGTCGGGAAAGAATTCCCGGCGTTCCGTCGCATCTCAAGAGGAGGCGCTCTCCACAGGAAAGGCGAGAGGAACTCCAGGGTCGTGCCACCATTCCCAGAGTCCCCAGATGTCTCAGTCCATTCCAGGGAAACCTGTTTTCCCTGCACTGCCTCGACTTTCAAGCCGAGGATCGACTCACACCACGGTGGCACGTGGGACACCCTGTGGGAAGCCTCGAGGGGAAAGCCACAGATCCTTGATCCACGCGAAGGGAAGCGTGACACTGCTGCTACAGCTCGGGAGGAAAGCGCACGTGCATGCCCCCACTCGAGACGAGGACTGACTCCCCTGGGGAGACTCCAGAGTACCCCAAGATCCATGTCATGGGAGAGGAATCCTCAGGTTCCGGCACCTCCACACAAGGTCTTAGGCCCCGGCATCGACGGGAGAGGAATCCGAGAGGCCCCCGAGCAACTCGCATGGGGACTGGCCTTTCCTGAGGCCACCAGAGCGGGTCCCTGAGGTCCCCGTAAGTCGAGAGCACCGCCGCAACTCGAGAAAATCCAGGAGGTTCTCCCTCCAGGCGAGATGAGGCCCATTTCCGCTGAGGCGTCTCGAGGCTAATCACACCTAACCTCTGGAACTTCCAAAGGGTCCTTCACACCTTGCTGCAACTCAAGAAGTTCCCCGACATACCCGTCTCCACTCGAGAGGAAACACGAGAGTCCCGCCACATCCAGAGGAGCCCCGTTCCGCCTCCTAGCTCGAGAGGAGTGGACATTTTCCCAGCGTGGTCGAAAGAATTCCCGGCGTTGCCGTCGCATCTCAAGAGGAGGCGCTCTCCACAGGAA